>NC_071113.1:24207500-24507500 GCF_024256425.1 Clarias gariepinus | reverse complement strand
GACTGTATCCAAGTCTATGTGAGGGTGAGTCAAAAATTATTCGAACTCTGGCTGTGGAATTTATTTAAATGAACTTTTAGAGATGATAAATACACTTTTTTTTTTTTTTACATAATCTTTTAGATTTTAGATACACTTTGTCCATCTGTCAAAAAGCTTTCGTATTGCATCATTAAACAATGTTTTAGACTGAGCTGCGAGACACAAATGCACTGCTGTCTTCACTTCTTCATCAGAAGTTAAACTTCGTCCTCGTAGGGCTTTCAGGGGACAGGACAGGGGAAAGTCTGATCAAGTCTATGTTAGACAATAAGGACGGTGCTTTAACACCTCAAAATAAAGTTTCGACAATCAGTGTCTACAGTTTGGGCAAAAGTGTGTGGACGTGCATAAAGATCACAACACCCATGGATAGCAGTGCTCTGTGTTTAATCCAAAGTATTGGCTTTAGGTCTTTAATAAGCATCTCACTGTAACCGAGCATTGTTGATTGTCAAGCCATTTTCCTGATTCCCTTGAGAATCCCAAAAAAAGCATAAATTGTCCAGCTGATGGTCGACTTTTAAACTTTTTTCTTGGTCGCCGTTTGTTTTTGTTCCATACGCTACCGTTTGATCTCAAACTGGTAGTGATAAATTCATGTCTCATTGATAGTAATGATTCTCTTCATGACACCTTCTTCAGCTCATCAGTGTAAATTAAATTTACAGATATCTAAACGCTTCTGGTTATTTACTTCCGTGATACCTTCATACCCCAAAAACTTATTAAACTACAAATGAACTAATGTAACATGTTAGCAGTGACTGGGGAGACAGTAGCCTTGAACTGAAAGCGCTGATAAGACGATGCGTCCGTCACAAGTTTTAATATAACTGGAGTAATCATTGTTTTTGTTTTTTGGTAAAGTAAATTACAACATAATTAAAATATAAAAAGGCTTTTTAGCAAGCCTCAGTGTGGCATCAAGAAATATTCTGCCTTTTATTGTTTACACAAATTCAGTCTGGTCTATGATTGGTTAGAAACATTGTTACATAGTATAGTACATAGTGTTAGTATTCAAACACATTTGTCTTTGTCTTAATTAAAAAAAAAAAAAAAAAAATTATAAAACCTAATTTACACTGCAACAAAAAACTGTCCGAACAGACAAGAGTCTGCAGCAGTCACTTGCAAAAAAGTTGCAGGTCGACGTGTAAGCAGGAAGTGCAGCAGTTCAGCAGTGATCTGATTTCTTTGCTGGAAAAGAAACACGTCTGCATACTGTACATGCACATGGACAAATCAGATCTCTAAATAAGAAACAGAAATCAAGCTATTCACGTTTTGCTCAGCAAATAAGGATCCATGAATCACATTCAAGAAATCAAGCCAAGTTTGGTTATAATGTATTAAATAAAAGCAAAAGAACTTGAATACATATTTCTTCTCACTGTGTTGGACGTGTAGTGTGCGTAAAATCCATGCAGTGGACTTAAGGCTACAGGATGCCATCATCAGTATGCTGTGTTTTGTTCTAGTTATTTGTCGTAGCGGTAACAAATATTGTGTCTTTTTATTTTTTCCCTGTACTTCATTGGATGGTAAATAAGTAAAGCTCCTTTATATGCCAGAAAAATGAAATTTAAATAAAAAAATAAAATTTTATCATAGAACATTCAGTTTTGACCGAGTAATTTGATTGAACGAGAGTTGTTTCAGGAGTGCTGATATAGAGCATAACAGCACTAGGATGTTTATCTTGTGCATCACTCTGCATCACAGGTCTTCTACCTTAACATTTGTTACTTACGCAGTCAGTCACCAGCATGGGTGAAAGTAGGTACCCTCGATCCTGTGTAATGTTTTAGAAAGAGGGGGAGCGGCTGTCTGCCAAAACCCACATTCAAAACCAGTTACAGATTATCAGCACGGCTGTTCACAGCTAATGCTAACTATAAAGCTAACTAGCTTCTAACACAAGGCTGAATCCCGAATCCCCCTCTAACCCTTGATCAAGGGCGCTACTGCGCGCGCGCGCGTGTGTGTGTGTGTGTGTGTGTGTGTGTGTGTGTGTGTGTGTGTGTGTGGAACAAGGGATTTTATACCTTTCTTAGCGCACTAGCTTTCCATTAACGTTATTTGGGATTCGACCCCAATATTCTAACCATATTATGTTTGATTATGCTTGTACTGCAGCTGCTTCACAGCCGTGCTGATATTCAGTACAACAGCACTCCTTCTCGTGTGACATTGCTTAATAATACTAATATGACCATTTTATACTGTATACAGAAATATTCTCAGATTAACTGCACGGTCATAACCATTTTTATGGTTACCTAAAAGAGATAAAGTTGAACTTGTATTCCTTTCCTTGTTTATATGCCGTCTCAGAGGTACAGAAGATGTAAACAATGTTTTACTGTAAATATTATATAGACTATAAAATGTATTGAGAATATTTAACTTGTCTGTTATTAACAGCTGTTTAATTGATGCTTAAATCCGGCATTTATTGATTAGTTTTTTCCACTGTGTTTGGACTGTTTACTCTTTGGCACATGTTTTTGTGTTTGTCCTTCAGGTTTGGTCTATAAAAGCCCTCAAAGTGTTTTTATTCTGAATCGACACAGCTGTTTCCATTTGCCTTTAGCATTTGTAGTCATTTCAAACACCAAAGCTTGAATGTTCTTTCCAGCAAGTATTAAACTTTTTCTTTAAGTGTTTTTTATTTATTTTATTTTTTTTATTATTATTATTATTTATTTTTTTATTTTTTTGTTATGAAGCATCAAAATAAACCTGGGTTTTATACCTACAGCAGTGTGTGTCTGTGCAGCCCTCGGTGTGGCCTGCGATGCAGTAGTGCTTCATCTCACACGCTGCCTCCTTTCCCTTACAGGACTTCTTAATGGAAACATTTATCATGTTCAAAGACCTCATCGGGAAGAACGTCTACCCCACTGACTGGGTCATCATGAACATGATGCAGAACAAGTAAGTGCAGCTTGCTTCCAGCGCCAGGCTTCGGTGTTTCCTCTTCCCACATCTTGTGCGAGTTTTGTTTATAGGCTTTAAGACTTTTGATGGAAAAAGTGCATGAGTCACTGCAACTATGATTTATCTTTCCTGAGTTTTAAGTGTAAATGTAACTATAAACTTGTGCTGAAGCGAAACAGGATGTAATGAAGCTCCAGTAGTGCAAAATGGACAGAACGTGTAAAGATGGAGGGGAAATCGAAGCTCAAGGGGGCATGACAGATGTGAGAATTAAAAGAAAAAAACTTGTTATAATTATACCAAGATTGAGCATCCATCCTGTCTTCCTCTCTTCCTTTCGTTCTCTCTCTCTCTCTCTCTCTCTCTTTCCTCCCTCCTGTTGCTTAGGAACAGCTCTCAGAAGTGGGCAACTGTTTTGTGTTCCCCTCCATGCTCACTCTGAATATTTTTATATATTTTTTTTTTTCCTCCCATGGATGCTAATGGCAGGGGCGCTCGCGCGGCCTCCGCTCCCGCTCTATCAGATTTGAACTGGCTACAAAAAAAAACAAAAAAAAAAACAATGGCATACATTATAAATACCATGCATTTTAATCTCCAGCCTTGCTGATCCCCCGCACACTGTGTGCTCTCACTTTGTTGTGTGTTTGGATTTGTTTTATTGATGCGTCTTCCTTGTTGAGCTCATCGAGAGCAAGAAGAGGTTCTGTTATGCACTCAATGCTTTTTTTTTTTTTTTTTTTGGGTGGCCGAACTCGAGCTTCTTGCAGCGATACACATCAGAGTTTTAAGAAAAGCCACTTCATTCACGTGAAAATACACAAGATGTTAAAGACGTTTGTGGAAATCGCTTTTTCCGTTCAGTCCGCTGTGCCAGTAGAAAGCAATAGTCCATGTTTGTTTTTCCCATTTCTGGCATTTCTTACATGTGCTGTGTGGCTTCTTTAAATCGAAGACCTACTTTGTAAAAATGGTTAGAGACTGATGCTGTAATAAAAAAAAAAAAAAAAGATTAAACCGGTTCATAAACCACAGGAATTAATCCCGCCACTATGTTTTTCTCGGTTATAATTGTTTCACATGGAGCAATCTTCTTTAACAGTCTTCTTTCTCCCTGCCTGCTGGGATTTCCTTGTTAGCAATATTGGCACTTCTGAAAACAAATCTGACTTTTTTTTGTTGTTGTTAACCTTGTTAGCTCATGTCCTTGACCAGAGTGTGCATAATTCCGTACTTAAAAGACTTTTCTACAGTTCAGTGTGTGTAAACTTCAGCCTCAGATTTTTATGGTTCTCCCACAATAGAATTTTTATTGTTATTAAGATTATAACTGTTTTTGTCATGAGTTATGAGCGCAAACATTGAATTCAGCATTTGTCACCATCTTTATCATCACCTGGATGTAAAGTTTCCCTCTCGGGATGAAAAAAAAAAAAAAAAAAGCTTGTGTATCGACCGCCTGCTCGAGTGCCAAGTTTAAAGTTAAATTCTGATGGATAAAACCAGCATCTGTCTTACAAATAAGGCAGTTTCTGTTTTTTTTGGGTGGAAGAAAATGTGTTTAAATACTTATTTCTTAGCGTGTTTAACAGAAGGGGGAAGGAGCTGTTTTCCTCTACTAGGTTCCTCAGACTGATCTTAAGGATCCCTCGGACCTTTCACGTCACGTTCCCATTCACGTTGCTTCGCTTATTTAATTAACGAATGGACTTATTTTATTTTTCCCCCACTCGTTATTGCATTACGCTTTAATGAGCGCTTCTGCTTAGTGCACCTTTTATTTACGTCTCTTAGAGTGATCAGCCTTGAGGGAGACGTAGATGGAGATCCTCCACACAATACATTTATAGTCACTCATGAATTAGAGCAACAATTTCATGCATAAACATACGTTGTCAATATGTGCTAGCTATTTATGTATGTATGTATTTATTTATTTATTTATTTGTTTATTTATTAAAGATTTAGCCTTTCTTTCTTAAAATCGCTTTATTCAAGATCCTCTTCATGAACTTTTACTTAAAAATCTCTTTATTCAGTTTCCTTCCTTCGCATTGCATTTCAAGTGTTTCTCTTCAAATTAACAAAATAGCTAGAAAGAAATATCTCAATTTCTAATAATCCCCCTATGAATAAACACAATTTGTTCAAGGTTAAAAAGTGCACATGCTTTGCTAAGTAAAACTATTTACTCAAGCAGTTTAATAGGATTAAAAGGCCTAAAGACGAAAAAAAATAAATCTGGCTTTTCTAAATGTCTTTTAAATAAAGTCTTTTTGTTTCAAACATGAAGTATATTAAATCTAAAGACATCAACGATGCAAAATTGCGGAGGGATTTTTGATATCTCAAACCGGTCAGTCGTGATAATGTTTTGAACTTGTACCGAAAAGTGATTAATAACTTTTTTGTGTGGCATTATAGTGAGTGACATTATATTCAATAACAAGTTTAGTGACTTCACATTCAGTGACATCATAGTGTGATGCTTTTTTCCAGCATCTGTGGCCTATTGTACACACATACACATCACAAATGATAACACTCACACACGCACACATATGCACACACACACATCTCTGTCTCACACGACCGCACACAAAAACACACACAAACACTAACAAGTCGCATGTCTCACACACACATAACATGCACATCACTTTTTGTTTTTTAAAAAGGAATGTGGCAACAAATGAGAAAGGAAGGGAGGAAACAAGCAAATAGACACTCTAATATTTTGTACAACTGTCTGATTATAACTTGTAATGTTGTGGCCAATTCATGTGTGAGAATAATTCCTTATCCTCTCTCTAAAGTTGAGTCCTGGGAATTTCATGTTTCATCAGAGAAGGAAAAAAGATCCATTGGTGTGATAACCTGATAACGATAATACTTTAACGTTGCTGAACCTAGACCTGAGCAACTGACTCATAACACTGCCTCCAGAGGATTCTACAGTGGAAACCAACCATGATGGGTGCATGGCTTCACGTGCTTCCCTCCTTACCCTGACTCACCCATCACTCTGGAATAGACTCAATCAGAACACAATAGACCACGTCACCCTTTTTCCATTATTCCAAAGTCTGGTCTCTATGCTCCGAAGTAAACTGAAGCCTTTTTTTTTTCCTTCAAATTATCCTCATTAAAAAGTAGATTTCTTATGGAGACACTGCTGTGTCGTCCCGTACCTCTGAGATCTCATGTCATTGTTTTTATGGAAATGTTTTTACCTTCACTATTATACATAGCTACCGTACGATTTCTACTAGTCTCAACTTTTTGACAATGCCGCTTCACCAGGCCTTCGCTTGATCTTCGATCACAGTCTTTCATGTTTTTTTTTTTTTTTATAATTTATTTTTTCTCCGATGTTGACAGTTTCGAATTTTAATAGTGTGTTGGACAGTTCTAAACACAATTCCAGTAATTCCTTTGGCTAGGCAGAGTGTATACCAGAGACATATTGCATTAAAACCAACAGATTGACAGATATCAGGATAATGATTTATGTAACAACAGATTCATGTGAGACCATGTGGAAGCGATTACATCTTAGATTTTCCTAAAAATAAAAGTGGAGTTTCCATGAGAACGGACTTCGCTTACGTTTATCGCATACAGCAGATGCCCTTATCTAGAGCGACTTACATTTATCAAATGTTTTACATAACTAAGCAGTTGAACGTTAAATACTTTGCTCAAATGCCCAGCAATGGCAGCTTGTCGGTGTTGGGATTTTTCATTCAATCGTTCAACATCATGCCCACTACGCTACCATTTATATCATGCTTAAACGGGTTAATATACACTCTGCGTGCACTCTTATGTGGCAGCGGCCAAATGCAAAAAGCATGCAGATACAGGTCAAGAGATTCATTTATTTTCTTATGCAGCATCAGTATGGCATGGTTGGTGCCTGACAGGCTGGTTTGAATATTTTTTTTAAATGCTGATCTCTCAGGGGTTTTCACACAATCGTCCTTTGAGGTTACACGGTCAAAATCCAGTGAGTTGCATTTTGTGGGTTAAAAAGGTGTCTGAGCAGAACGTTCGGACTGGTTCACATTGACCAGAAAGCTGCAATAACTTAAAGAAGCACTCATTAAAAGAAAAGCACCTTAGAATGTACAAATCTTCAAAGCGCAGCACAATAACACATTAGTCCAAATAACGTGTTCAATTTCGGTTACATCTCAAGCCTGGAAGGAGTTTCCAAGCGATTCGGAGGGGTGGAGGAGGAGAATTCAGGCACAAAACAGCCTTGGAGATGTTAATCCAGGAACATGTCGTACTTGAGGAACATGTATGATGACAGCATCTCCTTCAATCATAAGGAATTTCTGAGATTGCTGCTCTGCTTCCCTGCTTCACCATCTGTATGCTGTCTGCCGGCGTTAGTGCTGGACGGCTCTATTCCAGGAGTTTTTCCATCACTGCTTGGAGAGTTAACAGATTTGGAGATGGTCATTTCAAATTCGACATGTGAGGTTTTCTTAATTAAGGCAAAAAAAAAAGGGGGGGGGGGGGGGGCAGAGACCATGTTTAAACGCGTCATTGTAAGGATATTATTTGCAAGTGATGGATGATGGTGATTAGTTTGAAAACTGTTGGGGCATCACTAAACAAGTGCGAAAGCCTATTTGAAGCGCCTGCTTATTTTGCATCTACATCACATTATCACCACTAGGTCACTCCTCACTCGTGTGAACACTGTCTCCAAGTGAAGAGACTCAGAATAGAACTGTGATTTCTGACACAGTCCTATTAACACCCGGAATTTCTCATTAATCACCCAACTTGGTTTCGCCGCAAGCAGCACTTTCATTCCTAGTCAGTCACTTGGCTTTTTTCTTTTTCTCTCTCCTTTTTTATATATTTTTTTTAAATGCCCACGCAGACATGCAACTCCCTTATTTATTTAATATTTCTTTTTTGTTCCACTGCTAAAGGAAAACTGATTATGGTGTCCTCTTGGTCTTAATGAGAGCCTGAATGGACTTCCTTCTCTTCCATCTTCCTTAAGTGGATTGATTCGTTGCTGGCAACCAGGAATGTCCATGCCTATTTTTGGACCTTCTCCCCTTCTGTAAAGCAGTAGCTTAAAGATGTTTAAGATCCTGTAATAGAAGTTAAGGGGTTGAAGGGCGGCCATAAATGTGCATGGGGACGTGAATTCGAAACTTTTAAATTAATTTCTTTCAGTAATTTGCTTTAATAGAGTTTCTATTTTAGTTACCACTGTAAATTGCTACACATGAATACCATGAATACTTTAGGTACGAATAAGCAGCTAAAAGCACGTTTTTGCTGTGTTGTCTCTAATAGACGGTTTGGAATCATGTAACTGGCGTGTTTGATGTGTGCGTTGACACTTTACCAGCTTCTTTCAGGTTTGACGAAACAGCTGTTCTGTTTTCTTTCTATGGAGAAGCGTTGATGTTCATGTCAGTGGAATCTGTACATATGCTGCAGATGTGACGGGTACAGATTAAGTTCAAATTAGTTTATTATAGAAAAAGTGTTTGCAAACATGCAAAATATATCTGTGTGATTAAATCAGTGATACAACTTTTTGTAGAAAATATAAACGGCTTACAACTTCTGAAAAGTGCTTGCAAGATACTCTTGTTTAGCAAGATTATCGCTTCTTCTATTGAGTTTATGGACCGTGGGTACAATGCCACACCCTACTGTAGTGTGGAGCAGAAGACTGGCAGGACATAGAACATAGATCACTTTGTACAACCGTGTTACACAGCATTTTGAAGTTTATTATTTAATAAATATCTTTAAAACCTTTTAAATACAGCTGCTTGAGACAAATCAGACAGTAAATGTAAGTGCTTTTGAATGGAAATCTCTCTTCAAATATCGAATCAGATTGAATCAACGCTATACCTACTGTATGATTCACAGCTCTTAACAGCAAAGGGTTTTCTCTACTGGAAGGGCGATGCAAAAATCCCTTGAGATTCAGTTTGATCTGTTACAGCTCAGTGTGATTGCTATGCATATTTTCTCTGAGCATTTTGGGAATTTTGTAATAGGGGATATTTAGCAATGCGTTGCCACTCTCTGTACATTTACTAGACCATTTGCACATTTGTGTTCCTACCATGACGTGAGTCACAAAAGCAGATGGTTGAAGTACCGTTAACCGACATCAGGCTACTTTGTATTTTTGCACTGGAAAGCAGAGGAATAAAGGTTAGCCGCAGCAAGACGAAATACATGTGTGTGAATGAGACAGACCCAAGAGGAACGGTAAGGATACAGTGAGCAGAGGTAAAGAAGGTGCAGGACTTTAAGTACTTAGGGTCAACGGTCCAGAGCAATGAAGAGTGTGGAAAAGAGGTGAAGAGACGGGTACAGGCAGGTTGGAATGGGTGGAGTAAAGTGTCAAGTGTTTTGTGCGACAAATGAGTATCTACGGGAGTGAAAGGAAAGGCGTTTAAGACAGTGGTGAGACCAGCGATGCTCTACGGCTTAGAGACAGTAAAAGTGAAGAAAAGACAGGAGGCAGAGTTGGAGGTAGCAGAGCTGAAGATGTTGAGGTTCTCTTTGGTGGTGCAAGGATGGATAGGATCAAGAATGAGTTCATCAGAGGGACCACTCATGTTAGATGTTTTGGAGATAAAGTCAGAGAGGCCAGATTGAGGTGGTTTGGACATGTTTAGAGGAGAGATGGTGAATATATCGGTAGAACGAGGCTGAGGTTGGAACTGCCAGGCAGGAGGTCTAGAGGCAGACCAAAGAGGAGATGTATGGATGCCGTGAGAGAAGACATGAAGTTAGTTGGGGTGAGAGAAGAGGATGCAGAGGATAGGGTTAGATGGAGGCAGACGATTCACTGTGGAGACCCCTGAATGGAACAGCTGAAAGACAAGGCTACTTTGAAGAAGGCTACTTTGTATTTTCATCGATACTTAACTTCAAAGTGCCTGATGATCACTTAGTGGATTACCTGATGCTTCGTGACACTGCTAAAAGAGTAACTTAGCAATTGATGGCTTCTGTTCTGCTGATTATTTTCGTATGCACTTAATAACTTTCAATCATTCAAAAGAGAAACAAGCTTTATTACCTTAAATGGTGTAGAAATATGTGAGTCCTCCTGGATTTGGTGCCTTTAGGTAGCAGTTGCATTAGCTCGTTCAGTGCTTCTGTTGCAAATGAGGCGATGCTATGGGATATGATGTGCTTTGCACTCCATAGAAAGATGTGCCGATAACGTTAACTAATACTGACATTTTATGCCTTCTAATTTATAGCTAATTAACCATTGGGGTTGAATCCCAAATAGCCTAAAATGTTTAAGATGACATTATCAGATGTGTGTTCTTGCTGAAAGCGCTACAGTGACTGGGGTTTTGAATGTGTGTTTTGGTACTGGTATCCAGTAATTAACGTTCCTTTGGCCAAGGTGCAAATGTGTATAGTATCTATATGTGTATAGTATCACAGCCAATATGCAGTTCTTCCTCAAATTGTTGACGCTAAGTTAGAAGCACATAATTTTGTTGTAGCCTTACAGTTTCCCTGATAGATTCATAAAGCCATGATCATCAGCATCCATTCCTGACCTCATGACTGCTCTTATGGCTGAATGCACATACATCCCTCAACCATGCTCCAAAAACTAGAGAGAAGCCTTTTCCAGAAGCACGGAAGACTTGCAGTATACTGCTCCCTTTTGTTAATAAATGTCACCGTTGTTTGTCCTGCGAGCTTCATATCTGACTCTTTTTTTTTTTTTGTTGTTCGTTTTTTTTACAGTTTTTTGGAATTTGATCAGGCATGATCCATAAATCTACAATCAACTACAGTACTGTATGAACCTTTCTCGCAAAGTTTATTTAAAACAAAAAGGAAACAAAAGAAAAGTGCACATCTCGTGTGTATCCATGTTCATATTTATTTAGAAAACATCTGTTCATTCTGTATAACACGTTCGTATCCGGTGACATCCGTAACATACTGTCTTAATACCAAGTGACGTTGATTTTATCCTCTTTTTTTTTTGCCCCTCTCCATGCTGGGTGCTGGAAGACGCCGGATGATGCATCATCTGAACGAAGTGAATGATGTGCTCAATTTTTAGACTACTTTAATACACACTCGTCTGGCTGTATCCCAGCAGCGTAGGAGGAATGTATTCTGTTAGCTGGTGACTGCACGCTGGTAGACTGTTACATCACGTGTTTTTTTTTTTTTTTTTTTTTTTTGCGCTGCGAGAAGACCAGATCTGTCAGCGCGGCTCTGAGTCATCGTGTCCTGTTCAATTTTTTAGACCTCCGTATGAAAGCTTGTCTTCCGAGGTGCTAAATTAACTCTGGCTCTCCATACATTTTCATCCACCCGCTTGTATTCGGTCCGCCTGTTTATTCTTGTTCTCGCCTTCAAAACGCAGGTGGCGTGTCCGTCTATCCATTCACACACCACTGCCCTTATCCTTTTCTCTCTTTCGGTCTGTGATCATCTCCCTGTGTTCTGGTTTCCCGTAATAAAGTCGCTGTGATCTGGTTGGAGGCCATGTATGGATGTTTTTTTTTTTTTTTTTTTTTTTCCCTGAAGCTTTGCGAACCTTCGAAAGCAAATGTGCACTAGCTTAAATTGAGGTTGTGTTCACCTGACCAGCATGTGTGCAGATGGTCATGACATGCAGGAATTTTCTGGAGGTTGATGTAATTCAAGTCAGTGAATGAAACTATTTGTGTGTGGGCTTCTTCAATGTGTGCATATAAATTTTTTTTTTTTTTTTTTTGTTCTTTCCTTCTCACTTCCTTGTTTGTGTCCAAGTGTGTCTATCAGAGGAGACGAAAGTCTGAGGGAGATGTGAGGGCTACCCAGAGGTCTCGGCCAGACCAGCTTTCATCGCCTTGACAACTGCTGCTAATGAGAGGCCATTCACCCAGAATACACACATCTCCCAGTCTGTGTGTGTGAGACGGAGAAAGCGAGAGAGACTAGTAATAACGTTGTTGCGCTCTTATTCCCAAGGCTTCTTTAAGTGTGTATGAGGACCTTTGTGAATTCTTTCCAAACCGTGTAACAGCAAGTGAAGTTTATGTTCTAACTCCCACCTGGCATTATTTTAAAGTAGTCCGTTTTGTGTAACCTTTAAGTCATGTATTATTAATGCTTCATTTCCTCGTTGATAGCATGCTATTGCTCATAAAGTCTCTCAGAGCGAAGTGATGTCGCATCCAGGGATTTATTCTCGTGTCCTCAGCATTTTCTGCCGCTTATGAAACTTTCATATCCATCGCATTTCCCAGCTCTTTTTCTCCATTATTGCACATGGGAATGACCTTTCTCCAAAGCAAGGCCGCGCTTTACAAAAACGAGGTGATTTTATTTGCACGCGTTGACATTTCTCTGTATAACTAGCTTCCAGGTGATGCAGCTTTATTGTACTCCTGAGTGCCATGAAACCTCCGGTCGGTAGTGTGTCTGTGCCTGGACACACTTGCACATTTGTGTTCTGTAATACAAGGTCGGTCACAAAGACCTGTGTGCTTAGTAAGTTTACAAGTCATGCCCTGTGACATGCTTCATTCCTCAAGAGATGAACTGTTGTCCATTGTTGGGGGGAAAAAAAGACCTGTCCATGCAGGTTCTGGTAAATATTCCCACTTACTGTACACCAGAGCACAAAAACAATTTAAAACAAAAGAGTGATAAGTCATAAATGTTTATCTCCCACCTCAAGAGGTAAGGGCCTTGTTCAGGGGCCCAACAGGGGCAACTTGGTGGTGGTGGTGGTTTGTACAGCCGGAGTAGTAGATTCAGGAGAAGTGCAGAGCACGGTTCCTTCCGCAGCCTCTGTATAATGGTGTAATCAAAGAACTAAGCAAAATCAAATTTCAAATAAGTTATTACATAAATTACAGACCACAAAGTAACAGGCTACTCAGCTGCTATAATAAACGGAGTCCTTGCATTTATAATGCATTCAGAACTGCAAAGGGCATGCACAGATTGATGCTGCGTTGCCAGCGTTTTTGAAAAATGTCCTTTTTTGCCTTTTTTTTTCTTTTTTTTTTTGCTTTCATGCAAAGAGTGAAAGAGTTTGAACCTTGAAAGGCGGTTTGGAAAAGTTGTGTTTTCAATTACCCTAATGCTGTTTTTGCACAAATCATGAAAAAAAAATAAATAATAAAATATATATATATATATATATATATATTGGTCTCACACACAAAATCCTACATAGTACAGTTACATGTGCAGTAAAATGCTTTTGAGTCCGGTAACATAGGAACACAGTGTTCTTAAAATAAAATGGTTGATATAGTAGTCTAAGTCCAAAGGTGTTGTCCTGCTTCTCAACTCAGATGGCCTGTGGGACAAAGCTCTTCCTCATTCTATCTGTTTCGGCCTTCAGGAAGTGGAAGCACAAACAACATGAAGTTCATTATCCAGGTGGCTAAGGTTCTTCTCAATCGTCTTGGGTTTGCTCCAGGACCACTTGCTTTGGATGGAGACTATAGGTTACACGCCCCACCCTCTGGACAGCTCGTCTAACCTGCTTGCTCCTCTTCCCAAACCAGGTTATAAAGGTAAACATCAGGATGCTGTCTAGTTCTTTAACTCTTTAGAGTGCAGAAACGCACCTTTAAGCTTCAAGTTTTCTAAAGGCTCGGAGAGGACAACTTCACCGGCATGTTAAAGTGAGGGGATCGTGACAAGTCTGGCATGATATAAAAACAGAATTACCAGGAACTGTCCACTTTCTCCACTGGGACTTTTTTTGATCTTAAGAGGGTGATAGCTTCTCTCCTACATTGTGGATGGTTTCCAATGATGAGGGTGAGAGCTGTCAGCCCACTCATACTGCTTAAGTCGTCAGCCAGCCAGGATGTTGGAGACCCACGGACTAAGGGGGCACGTTAAATCTCATGCCCTTAAACCTGGTGTTGAATTTGGTGGAAACTGTAGTGTTAAATGCTGAGCTATAGTTAACAAAAATGCAATTTAACATAATTTCCTTTTCTGGTGTTCATTTAACTCTGGCTATGTGTGGGAGGTGTGTGATTACATTATCGGTTTGAACAATTGGGACAGTATCCCAACTGTAATTGGTGCATGGGTTCAGGTAATGACATTAGGTCAGTTAATGACAGCGATATGAGGATAGTGCCTGTTTCCTAAAAAAAAAAAAAAATCATATTAAGTGCAGAAAGAGAATGAGATGAGATGAACACCAACCCAATTGCACTAGTGATGGCTTGTACTGCTGATGACCACACTAAAGCTTTTGGCCACCATTAGATTGTAGGTAGATATTATAGTGTCTGTCTGTAAAATCTTTAAGCATACAGTACTGTAAAATTAAAAAAAGTCTTATCTATCCTGTGTATTTTAAACAACCTTCGTTGGAGATTTTTTTCTAATTATGACTTTATTATTGAGTCAGTAGAAAAACATTTCTGGTTTTCAAACATTACTGTTTTGCTACAAAGTTAAAAGTTACGGAAAAATATTTGTATTTTACATGGACAAAAGTATTTGCCCAAACCTGCAATGACATTGTATACAAATACATAGACTTAAATATGGAGTTGGTCCCCGTTTTGTACCTGTAACAGTTTCCACTCTTCTTGAAAAGCTGTCCACAATATCCTGGGGTGTTTCTTTAAGAATTCTGTAGAGCATTTATGAGGTCAGGATCTGATGTTGGGCGAGAAGACCTGGCTCGCAATCTTCATTCCGGTTCATCCCAAAGGTGCTCGACGGGGTTGAGATCAGGGATCTGTGTTAGGGCCAGTCAAGTTCTTCCACAACGGAACTCATCAAACCATTTGTCTTTATAGTTTGGAACATGTTGAAATAAAAAAGCGCCTTCCCCAAAATGGTGCCACAAAGTTGGAGGCATAGTATGGTCCAAGATGTCTTGGTATACTGAAGGATTAAGATTGCCATTCACTGGGGATAAGGGGCCTGATTGAAACACCTGAATTCAATAATAATTAATTACTTTGGCCAAATACGTTTGTTCTTATAGTGTATGCCAGAAAAGAAAGCAACATATTATATAAGCAACTTTTTTTTAAATGAAATGGAAGTTGCTGGGTTTTGCATGCCAAAAAGGAAGCAGGTGGAACAGTCGAAGTCCTCAGAAGAACTGTGGGCGGTTCTGCAGGATGCTGAGTAAACCTTAAGTTTCTCTTACAGTAGTTAGTTATGTTTCTTTTGTTTTACCAAACTTTATCCAAACAGTCTGTCAAAGCACTATAGTCCTACCAATGAAGAATATTGTCTATCTGTTTTGTATTCTGTCTACAGCATAGTGCTGTGTAGTTCAGATCTAAGCGTGAATCCTTTGTTTCGGCCTTGGAGTGCTTGACGTTTGTCTATTCATTGTACACACACGAAAACTATTCCGTACTAGTAACACTGGTCATTTGTTCAAATAGAATAAAAACAACCAAAACAAAATGAGCTGCTTCAAAAATGGAACATCTGGTAGAGCTTGGAAATGTGCACCTTACCATAACATTATTATAATAATACACTGTTTTTAGTGCTGCTGTGGTTACAGCATTTACAGTACTGTGATTTACAGCGATATTTAGGACTTGCATTTTTCTATAATGTTTGCCTTAAAACCTTTCCACAAAACCTCATCTGTAATCATCCTCTCACGAAGACAAAAAGGAAGAAGCTAAAGATATTAAATATAAAAAAACAACCATGTTCCGTCCGGTGGCATGAATAACCAAGTGACACCGATCAGCTGAAATCGAATTTCACATCCTGACCTGAACTATGGGACTCCATCATACGAATTCATCAGAGGCCCCTCAGCTGTCACTCGTGCTTGGCCACTCGTCCTTCTCATTCCCTGAAGATGCAGCGTGCGGCTGCATATACACTCAACCTTAGGTAAGGCAGATGGGAGAGATTGACATCCAACTAGCAAATGAATGATGGCAGAACTGCACGAAGAACTAAGCCTGACTTCAGATGACGATACTAAACTGACTCGTACAGACAGACCGGATAAGTCCGGGCTAATTAGAGTGAGGAATGCTTGCTGAGATTAGTAGGGGGATTGTAAAAGGAGAACAGGATGCAGCGGAAGAGATTACAGCACCGGTCAATGACTTGCACTCTCGTCAGTATTGATTCAGTAGGAGAACAAACAGATGTGACTGTACTACAGAGCCAACAGGTCGACAGCACTGGACCTGACTTTGTCTCTGCATTCATTTCACCATGTCCTTTGTTTGCTTTGTCTTTCGTATGCAATCATTTATTTATCTATTTATTTTTTAATAGGTATGTAATACAGAAAGTGACACAGTACAACACAGTGGCAGCATGTTATAAATATCTTTGTTAAAATGAAAGTGGAGAGTTAAAATAAACGCACTAAACTTTTTTTATATGGTGGAATATGGGATCGTGCATCAGGGATGTCAGACTGCTAATAGAAATGTCATTTTCCTTATTGTCCATTTGCACTCTTGATTAATGCTTGTGACATTGCAAAGAGAAAGACATCGCACCAGAAGCATGCCAATAGTTGAAGAGAACACCATGTACCCTCTTTTGCCATTCTCCCTACCACATGGATGCTGTGGATAAGCAGGGAGGAAAATGCATTTCAGGTTTCGATTGCATCTTGAATTTTACAGCTCTTCGTCTGTCAGGCTGTCCAGGGGTCACTTCAGTGATTTCTTTGTGTACTGAAAAGAAATTCCTTTTTTTGTGCATATGGAGTGATTTTTTTTTCTCCCCTGGGTAAAAAATTATAAAAACCTCTGATGGATATGGTCACTCATCACCATATTACATACAGTACAACAGCTTACTTTAAACACTGTTTAATATATTCCCCTAAACGTGCTCTAAAACACTCCCAGCATTTGGTTCTTCATCGTTTGTATACATAAGATTTAGCTTTTCATTAATGGGTTATAGATGGAACCTTTTTCTATCTATTTTACCCTATAAATTCATGTAAATGACAGTCCAAAGAAGGCTTAAAAATTCTAAATGGAAGTTTACGTCAGGGGGTCATGGTGGCTTTAGTGGTTAGCACTGTCACCTTGTAACTCCAGGGTCCGGGTTTGATTCCCGCCTTTGTGTCCATGGAGTTTGTAAGTTTTCCCCATGCTTGGTGGGTTTCCTCCAGGTACTCCGGTTTCCTCCCACTGTCATGAATTGGCACACCGTTCAGGGTGTACCCAGCCTCATGTCCTAAGGGATAGGTTCTAGGCCCCCCTTACACTGTATACAGGAGTAAGGGGTATAGACGAGTGAGTGAGTGAATTTCCTTCAGTCTGTAAGTTTGACTCAAAAGATCTAAATGTAGACCTAAAGCATTGTTACTTGTTATTTTCGTCAGCGTTTTCTGAAAGTTTGATTTTTTGTTTTGTTTTGTTCAGCCCTCTAAGCAGCATGAGTACATACGCATTTTATTTTATCCTTTATTTTCTCCAAACCGTGTATCTCTTCTCGAGTCTCATTACTATTCCCCACATGTCTTAGCTCAGTTTTTCAACTTCTGCTGTTTACGATGCCGTGGCGTAGGGCGATTTGTGCGGAGGATCTAATACCTCAATATATGAAGAGCTGCTTTGTTAATACACAACACCTGTTCCAAGCTCTTCGGCAAGGTGTAGCTTCTGTTCAGTTTTCCTAATAATAGTTTTTGTTTGAAAAGAAAAACAACAAAAAACCTACTCACACTGCAAATAGTTTACCTTCAGCTGTTTTAGTGGGGAATTGTACATTTTGTTTTACCATGTTTTCGCGGATGCTCAACAGCACGACCCATCATCTCTCAGATAACAAGGAGGACGTGCATCAAGACTTTTTGTTTCAACATCCAGCTGGTGGAATGAACTTCAGCTTCCCTGACTGTCCATCATCTGAGTCATTGTCTGTGTTCAGCTGTAGCCTGATGACCTACCTCTTCAGTAAGCACTGGCAAAGAAAAAAAAAAAAACTTGACTAGTCTGACTTGAGGACATGCCTTTAACGGGGCCTAACGGCTCCCTGCAAAATACTTCCGGGTAATGTATTTGCTAAAGAGGGACCTTTTTTTTTAAGACTCTGGGGCTTGTGATACATCATTACCACTATGCTAATCTATGGTGAAATCCCTACTTTCTTTTTTTAATGTAAAGTACTTAATCTTAAGTATTAAAGTATTAGCGTGTTCATCTGTCAACCAGCCATTCTTTCCCTAAAACCCTCAGCAGCCTTTTGAAGCTCTTATGGGGTTATTGCTGTTTGCCTAAATGCCGCCGATTCTCCCTCAATTTAAAATTCATCCACTGAGCTGCTGCAGGCGGTACGTCGCCGTCTGTTTCCCATCACACCCCAGCATCCCGCAAATAAGAGCCATGTGTTCCTCCCACCTGCTGCACATCTTTTCGAGATCCTCAGTCTATATCCTGAGGAGCCAGGTTAATACGGGTCGGGGTATGGCTAAGGCGAGCTGGTTGCTTTACACTCATTACCCTTGTAAAGGGGATGTTATCACGTTCTACCCATCAGACAGAACTTTGCTTCCAAACACATCAGATCCTTAAACCGAGGACTAATTTTTGCTTTTTTGTATGACATGATACAAACACTATGGCCTACAGTTCCTTTTTTTCCATTTTTTTCCCAGCACAAGCTAACGGAATTATATATTTTTGAACGTCTTTTCTAGGCTGTCCTCCATTTGAAGTGTGATCCCGTTGAAGAGTGCAGCAGCGATTAGCCCTTGCTGCAGAGTAAATTGAAAGTGGCGCAGGCTTTAATTATGAACTTACTACGAATGATAAGAGTAATTACATAGCCGTTTCTCATCTCAGGGACGTAGTCATGTGGAATGGAGCAACAGCCTCTGTTCCACTGTGCCGCTTTACACATCCCCCGTGCTTTCCTTGGTGTAGTTTGCTAAGGCATTAGTATCACCAGCTCTGCCTGTCCTTCAGATGATCCATACCGCTGCCTCATGATGAGTCTATTTATGCATCCTCAGAGCTTCCTCGGTCTGGACAAACAAGTGCCGAATGCTGAGTTGTCAGACGAAGATCCCAATCACCCGTCCTCCGCACGAGCGCAGGGTGAGGCCATGTCCGCAATACACACCGTGACAAATTCTAAAGCTCCTGCAGGTTCATCGGTCATTTTTCCTCATGGTGTCTCGGAGTAATTCTTTCCAACTCATCAGTGATTCAAGTTCACAGCCACAGTTCTGTAAATTCACTTTGTGACCAATGTTTATTTCGTCTAAAAGTGCTAGACAAAATAATACTTTCTTGTGTAATTTTTTTTTTTTATCTTCTAGCGCTAATTGATTTCATTATTATTATTTTTTTATTAACCTTATTTGTACTGGACAGCACCATAGACTGCATAAGAACTGGACAGATCCTCGACGGCGTCACTCGTAGGTTTTCTGATGAGCAGCTGTGAAGCTCAGATTTGGGAGCTTTTTCCACCGTCCTGGTCGGAGCTGACCCTGCCAGACGGTTGCTGTTCAATGGAACACGTATACTTACCACAAGCTAGCTTAAGCTTAGCTAAATTGCTAAAGAGGCCAACATTTAGCACTGTTGTCTTTCACCTCCAGGGTCGGGGTTCGGTTCCCACCTCGGGTCCGTGTGCATGGAGTTTGCATGTTCTCCACGTGCTTGGTGGGTTTTTCCCCCACAGTCCAAGGACAGGCAGATTGGGCTAAGTGGCGTGTCAGAATTGCCTGTAATGTGTGAATGTGTGTGTATACTGTGATGGACTGGCATCACGTCCAGTTTTTGCCCCCAAGACTCCTGGAATAGACTCCAGGCCCACCAGTGTACAGGATAAAGCGGTATAGATGATGAGTGAGTGAGTAGGTGGGTCTATTGGGGTTTCCTCACTGTTGGAGACGGGTCATTAGAGGAAATGCACGCTATGGCACTTCCATGTTGGACTCATTTTTCAGAAGCAGAGGTTGCCCCTTGGTCAGCACCCATTTGTACTGTTCAGCATCTCTTTTGTGTAAATGCAAATGTAGAGAGGAATAGATTTCCCACTTGTGAAGCTCATAATTTATCAGAGCACAATTGAAAAGAAGTAAAAAAAAATAAAAAAAGAGGAGAAGAAATCAAATGCATAATTGTTTTGTCTGTTTTCTTTTGACAAATTCTAATATTTTATGAAGTAGAGAGCATTGTTAATTTTTTATAAAACCATGAGTTGTACATAAAGTCTTTGTGCATGTTTATTATTATTTTATAAGCATCTTCATGCTTGCCTTATCCTTCACTCATTGATTCCCTGGATAGTTTTTTCCCCCCCCTCATATATTTTCTCTTCAGCTTTTTTTTCCCTGACCTTTGTTAGCTCTTACAGCATTACTGGAATCAGGGGTGCATCTTTTGAGATCTTCCTTCTGTATAGGTCAACTTTTATTTGTTAGAGAGTTTGTGTCTTCGTTTCCTGGTTGTATGTGCAAGAGGGAGAGGGAAAAATAAATGGAAGAGAAGAAAAGAGAGAAAGAAAATGTGGGAAATTAAAAAAAAAAGTCTACATGATGGAAACCTAAAAAGTCAACTGAAAGCGTAAAAAAGGTCAAGAGAGACATTCAGCTGGAAGTAAAGTGCTCTCTTGGGCTGCTGCCTGGTGAAGGACATTTTAAGATTACTCTCTTCACCATAATATAAAAAAAATATTAAGTGTCTGACACAAACGCTAGATTAAAATAATAATAACAATAATATACTGGATTGTGGGATATAATGATATTATTATCCCGACATAATGATATTTTACTGCAATATCCAGTGGTGTTTAGCAGTGATTACATTACCAGTATTTCCAGACCAGCCAAGCTTTTTACATTTTGTGTTGAAGTGCAGGAAAAACATCAGCGTGCACCAGGACGAATAGTCACTATAAATAAACCGAAAGATGAAATACTAAACTGTAAAATACGTTATGACATCATAATCACAGATGACTTGCTCATGTGATTTCTGCCAGGTTATCACTTTCTGTGATGATAAAGGATAATATACCATAAAGTTATTTTACTGCATTTTCAGCAACTACTACTGTATATAGAAGCTCAACTAGCTGTTTTTATATTCTTAATTTGTCACACATTTAATCATTTTTTTTATAGTTGGCCCTGGAGCTTTAGATTGGACCCTTTTATCTCTCAGCTTATAAAATGACTTGAAACAGAATTAGTTAAAAATGAAGGAGACAGGATTCTGTTATACTGCCTACGATATATATACCCACTCTCAATTTATAAGGATCCGGCATTCAGGACATCTTTCATGTGGGTTTAATAATCATCTCCTGGTTCCCGAACCGGACCTTGTTCACCCCATCAGCCAGAGTTCGCAAGTTTGATTCCTCTGTGATGCTACAGCTATCAGTATCAGGAGTCTAGAGAGCAGACCGTCCATGCTCCCTTGGGTGGGAGGTGCGGCATACTCGCATTCTAACATCGATCATATAGTGATACTATCCAATCTTGGGCTTTTTTTTTTTGAGTGTGATGTGCTGTCCTGAACGTTGCATGAACAGCAGTTCGAAAAGATATGGTAGGCCAGGGTGACCTGTCTTAAGAGGACACACGTGATATTCTTGGCCCTCCCTGGCCTTTAGGAGTTTCCTTGACGGGAGTGTGGGTCCAACTAAAATCCTGAAGGCTTATATTTAAAGACTGCCTATGAAGCAAGATGAAGATTAGCATGGCTTGAAACTTTAGTGTAAAGTAGTGGAAGGATTCTGATCCTCTTAGCCTCTGTAATGGATTTATTGTTTTTTTTTTTTTTGTTGTTGTTGTTGTTTTTTTAGGAGTTGCCTTATGGGAGAGTGAAATTCAGGGGGAAATCAGTGCAAAATCGCGAAAACAAACATCACAAATAAAAAGCTCACCACCTCATCAAAAGTTCTTTGTTTAAAATAATTGCGGCACGGTGGCATAATGGTTAGCCCTGAATAACTTATTAATACAAAGAAATACATTTTTGTAAGGTTGGGTATCTTACACCTTGTTTACGCCCCATGAAGTTGTACTACTTTTGTCCTCAAATGAATACACTCTCTGTTTCAAGTAGATTATTACATTTGCCATACCTGTTCATAACATCACTTTTACTCAACATATTGATTTTAGCACATGACACTGGTCTCTCAGTTCAGGTATTTTACGTTCCCCTTGCCTCGGACTGTAGCGCATATGTTTACTCTAACAACCTATGTTTTATCTCTTAGTGGTGCTTCACATTACTGCTTTTTTATTTTTTAAGAAAGTGATTGTTTCAGGGGTTTGTTGTTTGCAGCGGGGTTTAGGTGATATGTTTTATTGTCTAATTTCAGAATGCTTACTGATGAGTTTAGACGCGATAACACTTACTGTAATTAATCATTCTAATTGCCGTGGGTGTAAAAATTTTGGCCTGTCTCAGACTCTGGGAATTCAGCTTGAGTTTTCGGAAGCTATGAACTAAGCCTTGGGCATAACTAGCACTCTTTAATTTAGTTATTACATCTGAACTCAAAAATAGACATCCTAGAGCTTTGTTGCAGTAATTATCATCAAGGTGACGCTGCTGATGTGTCCTGATCTTTACCACTGAACATATTTAACATTAATGATGTACTGAAAACCTCTCATTAGGATTACAGCTAAGCCGGAAAATGCTTCAAGTATAAAGATCTCCCCTGGATTGATATTTTTATGATGTGATGGGTGATGCTGTCTCTTTGAGTAAACGACAACGTGTCAAGTTAGAGATTTGATTTGATGATTATCTAAACAGATTAGGCGTCCTGAATTGAGATCAATCCTAGGCTTTTCTGTCTGTGTGTAAATTTTACCCGGCATGAAGCTGGATGTCTTCCACAGACACAGACAGGGATCCTAAAAAAATAATAATTTGGAAAGCTTATATCTAAAAACTGCCTATGAAGCAAGATGAAGATTAACATGGTTCTAAAGCTTTAGTGTAAAGTGCTAAGAGGATCCTGCTCCTCTGAGTCTCTGTAATGGATTTATTGGGTTTATTATATATATAAAGAGAGAGTTTGATTCCTGGGGTGGAGTGGGGGTGGGTGATATAACCAAAATATAAGGGCTGTACTGAAAGTTATGCGAAAGTGGGCACAACGTTTTATTAACTGCTATACAGTAGGTTGTTTAGTTGCTGGTGGAGTAACTCTTCTTCTACATGAAGAGAAACTTTGCAGTGGGAGACTGCGGCAAAGGGGATTTCCATATCGGATTCTGGAGTTGGGTTCATCGACAGTGCAAATGCATCGCTTGTGACAGAGACTGGAGTGTTGTAGTACCTTTGTATAGAGATGGAGTTACTCATAAACCATATACAACTGGAAAAACCCATGTCAGTTAATACAAAAAAAGCTCATTTTTATTTAACGTTTGGTACAGCCCTCGTATCATGTTACATTATTTATAGCCAAAAATATGTCCTAGAGTTTAATATTAAAGTTTAATATGTTGTCTTATGCTGCTTTCTGACTTCGTGGTGATGCAAGGATGCAACAAAGGTTTCAAACATGCAACAGGCTCAATTCAGGATGATTCCCAGTTTTCTTGATTTCTTTAACATGCTGTACTTTGGGTGACATTAATTGCAGTGTCACACTCTGTATTCCTGCTGTGTACTCAGAGTCAAGAGGCCTGATCCGCTCTGAGCTCATGCATCGCAAACATCCACTAATTTAGCTAATCAAAGATGTAATTAACATTTTATCTGTTGAAACAGGTGGGGCTGTGCTTTGCCAATAATTCAGTCTCTGGGACCAAATTTGGGGAACATTGCCAACGACATTAAGGAGCGATTTTTAATTTGGGTCTCCTTCAGTTAAACAGTTTACCTTTCGGATGCAGCGAGACTCCCAATACCAGCGTCTCCTGGTGAAGCTGACAGTCTGTTTTCTACTGTTTAGCCATCAGGCAGGTTATCCAAGACCCTGTTCACATCTGGTATTAACATCTGTCTCGGGTGGCCTGATCACCAGAGGACAACTAAGACAAGTTGTTCTTTACACCTTGTCTTTTCACGTGTCTAAGATTTCATCTTTTCTGACTATCTTCAATGTGTCCTTTGTTGTGTAAATTGCATTTTTTATCCCTTTACATTTAATTGTGTTGTGTAAAGAGATGGTATGTATAAACACTTTTAGTGGAAGTTACTGTTTACATTGATTTTAAAGGATTTTTAGTTGGAGGCAAAAAAAGTTGCTTTACTGCATTTCTTTTCTACATGTTGATGTTTCTAATTGAATCCCAAATGATGTTCGGTTTATGATGTTTGTGTAATTTTCTTTAGAGATTCCAGACTTGTATAAATTTGATCTGGTGTTCAATCTGTTTGCAGCAGTATAAAATCGTATTCTTATTAATATGCACTGAAAAACTGACTGCAGCTCCTAATGAGTAATGTCTACTCTGAATAGTTCATCATCAAAAACTTTAACACTTTTGAGGTAATGGCTTTTGCCTTTAAATAATTCTGTTTTAATTAATATTCCTCGAGAAAGTTTTTGTAGATTGTACTCTGGGACATATTATGGTTCAGATGACTTATTTTGGTGCTTTGTGGACCCTTTTTCATTCCTGAATACCAGCAAAAGTGTTTTGAGTTACTGCATTGGGCAGATTGAGTTTTTAGAACAGGAAATTGCATAGAGTGGATCAAGTTATCTGATCAAGTGGTCCTAGTTGTATATTAGGGGGTTTCAGTTTCTAAATCTGGAGGATTATCAAATTGGGTTGTTTATTCATTGGTTGGCATGGTTTGAGTTATTGGTTGACGCCATTAAAGTTATTGATTGGCGTGCTGTGAGTTATTGGTTGGTGCCGTTTGAGTTATCAGGTCGTGCCGTTTAAGTTGTCTGTTGGCAGAGTTTTTGTCATCTGTTGTTGTGGTTCCAGAGATCAGAGTCACCAAATCAGGTGATGTGGGGCACCAGGTCTAGCAGTTTAAGGCATCTTTGTGAACAATTTGAGTTATTGTATCCAAAGGTTTTTGAGTCCTCACAAAATGTCACAATTTTGGCTGCTTTCTTACATTATTTGGATACTATGTGTCAGCAGTATTAAGTGCTTTATGTCATTGTATCAGAAAATTGTTTTAAATCTTTAGGTGGGATGCTTTCAGTCATTGCGTTAAGTTATTTGAAATCATACTAATCTCAAATATCAAGGCTATCCTGATGTTTTAGTGCAGGAGTTTCAGCCTGAATAGATAAACCCAAGCACTCAGTTTTTAAGAGAAAAAATGATCATTTAAAGCTGAATTAAAAGAACAACGTTTTACTTATCAGTTCCTTTTTTTTTTAACACACAGATACGCCCATAAAGACTTAACTCGTTGACGTCTTGCTAAAAGGATTTGTACACTTCTGTCTCGTCTTTGCTTTGATCGGAGATGATCTTGACATGCTGTCCTGACCCAGATACAATCATGTTCCGTCCTTCCTACTAAAAGCTTCATACCACTTAATTTATTAACCTTTTATTACATAACATCGGAGTGGATTACTGTCGCTGTCTACCTATTAGAGTTCACTGCAGGCTATTTTTCTCTTTTTATCTCTGTCTATTTCCTTTTATTTCTCCCTCTCTGTTCCCTTTTCCAGTAAATAAATTGTCTAAGTGTAATGGTATAAAACGAATGGAAGCCAGCTTCTGATTATATGAAAGCATTCTGTTTATCTCTGTTCAGTCTGTTTGTTTCACACAAGCTCTATGATTTAAGCGGAAATTAAGAAAAGCTACTAACTAGTTATTCATATATCATGGGTAATTGTTTCTCTAATAACATGTAAATGTGCTTTCAAAATTGACAACACTCATGAAAACCTTTCATTTTTATGCAGTAAATGTAGGTGTCAGTTGTGGAAGTGTGTTAGCATGGTGAAATTTCAGAGTGTTAAAATTCTGTAACAAGTATAATGTCATTGAACCATTAACACAGTAGGTCAGTAGAGTCTCCAGTACCGGAATGAGTGGAGAGCAGCTGCCTGCCAAAGACCACATTTAAAACCAGTCATGGAAGCAAATTCTGCAAGAAAACACTCCTGACGGTTTCCTTAGTAGTTGCTTCTAATTCGTTTTTATTTTTCTTTGAACTGTCTGTGTTGTTCTGTTGACAGCTAACCCAAACTACAAAGCTAACTAGCTTCAAACACAAGGCTGGATCCCAAATCCCTTATAACCTCTGATTTACATTTACATTTAGGCATTAGGCAGACGCTTTTATCCAGAGCGACTTACATTTTTGATCAACTCTGATCAAGGGCACTACTTGGCTTTATGGAACAAGGGATTATATCATACTTGAGGTCGTACTATTATATCGTACTGTATATTGGTGGCGATATCTTCTGGATTGGGCTGCACCCTCGTACCTATGACCGCGCTCCCTCTCGTTTGATGATGCTTAATTAGTTTCTGAACGCTGATAAAAAAACAAAACGCAGTTGAACATTATTTTAATAATTGAAATATGCCTTGATTATGGTCTTATCTCTTTGGGGGTTTTTTTCCAGGTACCAGTTACTAAAATAGACTGGATTAAAGCTTGGGGAAAACGAATGTATCTCTTTAGTGTTTCGTTTGCCAGCTAGTGTCAGAAGGACCCTTTTATGATTTCTGCAACCAACTTTACAGGATTCAGGGAGTTGATGTACCTGAAAAGAATGAGAAAACACTGGTGCCGTCGTGTTTGCAGGAAATCAAACACTTAGTACCAGGAGTAACTGGAGAAACACAGACTGGCAGTCAGATTGAAGTAGGATCAATCTAAGTAGGATTGAATATGCAAGAACAACCACAAAACCAAACATCAAATAAAATAAAAATAGAAAAAACAAGGAAGCTGCTTCACAGTTGAGTATAAGTTATGCACTACATTGGTAAAAGCCAATTCTACGGTTTTAATGCATGAAAAAGCTTTTCAGGTTACTTGGCTTTAGTTAGGGTACTGAAACACCTAGGTGTATGATCAGGACCAGGGTATTAGGCTACAGTTTTGCTCTGTGAGAGAGAGAGAAACAAGGCAGTGTTATTTTATTATTTATTTATTTACTGTACGGCACTGTGTTGTACAAGAATAAAAGGGAATAGAAATTGCACGATCATTAGCAGAGAAATTTGTTTGACCTGCTGAACTTCTATTGACTAATGATGGTGATGAAGGAATAGACCTGTCTTGCACAGCGTGATGCTCCGTGTCATGATGGCTGACAATAGTGATGTAGTAGAGTCGAGCAGTGCGTTAGAGCAATGAGTGTAGTTTATCACTGAGAGTGTTTCCGAGAGAGAGAGAGTGTAAAAGAAGCACATTTTTCAGGTTGAATATTATGCGAGTATGTGTCTTGCATGTGTTAGGAGCTCTGTGGTCATAAAGTGATTGCTGAAAGCAGTCTGAACATTGTGTGACTTTGAAGCATGTACACTGGGCAGAAGTATATTTTTTCTTTTCCATAAGTGCAGGGAGTAACCCGGTGAGAGGAGGCATACCGATTTGTTTAATAAAATGTGGTATTAAGAGTCACACTGGCACATTCATGAAGATAAAGCCTTCTTCGGGAGTTTGATGGCTGGGCTGGTGGTGATATAAGATGTGCGGCTAATCGAATATCCATCAATAGCTTGGCAATGTAACTATTAGAGTTGAGAAAGGCATCATACCACACGGTCTCATTAGTGGCCTAATAAGAATGATGTGGAGCAAACTACAGCACAAACACACACACCACACACACATGTATGCACACACTTAAAGGCATATAGGCAGCGGCACTGCTGATTTCTCAGGGTTTTAAGTGTTTTAAGAATCAAATGATATTTTCTGACAACTGTCATGTGAACAGAAAAGATTCATTCCTTTTTCGTCAACCAAAAAAAAAAAAAAAAAAACCTTTGTCCTTTAGTCTAAATGCAACTTTGGTTGGACAATGTGCACTTGGGAGGAGAATAAAAGAAATACTTTCTATTACGGCCACATCTGTATTCCATATGTGCCCATCATGTCTGCTCATCTCCATGACCCCAACAACAACAGCCTACCTGTAATGCTCATACAGTTTAACAAACACTTAATATCCTGATATCATTTTAATAAACAATTGGTAGAAACCTTTAGGGTTTTTGGGTTTGTCAGCTTGTCCTTGCATCTGCTTGAGCTTCTTATTAGTAAATGGTAGAATGTTTTCTATGATGTGGAATGAAATCAATCAACAAATTAGATATTTTTTCTTTAATAGCTATCCAAGTTCAAATGTTTGAGTCGTTTATGCGATACATTTTAATTATTTAAAAAAATATGTTGCCTAGTCTTTCTCTCCCATTCAGGTATTTTGCACAATTGTAAATAATTCAGGTAAAGATGTTTAACGAATTTGCGAGAGAAAGGGGAAAGGGAATAATTCCCCAGGCTGCAATGTCATCTGTCCATCAGATCAGCTTAAATTTTTTTCTGAGTTGTCTGAATTTTTTGACAAGGCCAGTTGTACATACCTCCCTGTCTACTTCAGCATGGTGTTCTCTCTCTCTCTCTCTCTCTCTCTCTCTCTCTCTCTCGATTTCTCTCTCTCTCTCTCGATCTCGCTCGCACCTTCTCTAAATTTTCACGTGAACTTTCCCCTGACAGAATCAATTCTCTCTAGCACTTGTTCTACCAGTTCACACTTCAAATACCTCAACTGCTAGCAATCAGCTACAAAAGGCAGTCCTGGTGATTTTCCACAGATTTTAATCAAACCAGATGATTATTTATTAGTGGAGTAAAAGTCGAGTACTGGAATGAACCAGAGAGTTGATGGAGGGACCACGGCCTTACGTCGAGGTCTGCACCCTGAAGGCTTGGCATAGAGCCGAAAAACGTGTAAATCATGTCAGCATTCATCAACCAGCATCCCGGAGCTCTGCCTGTCTACAGTAAATCAGCCTCCTCACCAATAGGAAGAGAAGCTTCAACTGGCCTCTTATTTAATCACTAATTAGTAAATAAAGTATGAATGCTTTGTGTGTTCGCATTAGTCAAACCACAGGTTTATTTTGTATTAGCTAATTCCGTTAGTCTCATATATTATCGTTTCCAAAATAAGAGCTGTTCACAGATATGTATAGCGTTTAATACTCAGCATAGTCGAAATGAAATATTTAATGTAATAAAAAGAATATTATAAGTCAATATAATAAATAAGTCAATACAGACAATTTGTATGTAGCTCTATAAAATAGTATGACATATTCTTGAATGAATAAATTATTATGGCGGAATTGCGTTGATATAAGAAGAATCAAACACTTTTGTACTAAAAAAAAATTGTTAAAAAAACAAAAGTTTAAAAAAAATCATAATACACGTAATTGGTTTCTTGTGCTTCACATCGTTTACATCACAGAACCTTCTTGTTGATTATTTTCCCTTAACAGCATGCATCCATGTTAATTATATTAACGAACAGTACAGTATTTGTCATGCAGATTATTATGTTTTGCAGTATTGGTGTGTACCAGTTGTTTTTAGAAGATTTGCAAAACAGAAAATTTCATTTGCTGTCAAGTTTACAGTCAAATTTTCCGATTATGTTGTTTTATTATTCAAGGTTTTTTTCACTAATTTTAACGACATATACTAAAATCAACCATGACCACAGGAGTACTGTATGCCTGAAAGACTAAACAGGAGACACTTTGCCGTCTCTGCCTCATGAGCCAGGCAGAAGAGTATGCTTTCCTGACGCCATAAATAATTAAACGTTTTTGTTTGTGTTTGTTTTTTACAGCAGTGCTTTGTTTATTTTCAGCAATCTCACATTCATCCCGAACCCGTCATCCCAGCCTTAATGCCAAATTACAGGCTGATTTACAGTCTTTCTGCTCTGTTTACATTCGCAAATCCTATAAACTATTTTTATTCTGCTCCGGTGAGGACAGGCGGTGTGTATGACATGGCGGATCGAGGAAGGAACATAAAAGCACAGGCGTTAGCGGCATGTTTTTCATCGAGGGCATGCGGATCATCTCTACAGTTACGAGTTCCCCTCGTGTTGTAGTAGCAGAGTTCTGCTTTCGAAGCTGTTTGAAAGCCATGTTTTATGATGAAGCAGTGGGTCAGGAGCGATGATCGAGTTAAGGACTGTCATGCTGGAGCTCATCTTTCTGAACTGATTGCCAAGTGGCATTTTAGCATGTAATGATCACTTTAGCTGATCCGCAGTTACAAGTCAGGACTTTAAATGTGCTCTGTCAAATTAAAGAAAACCATCAGCGGAAAAAAGGTCACGTGTTCAGACAGATTTTGGTTGCAGGGTTGTTGAGGAGCTAACGTCTGGAACTATATGTGGCGTATGTCCTCTCTGTTGTACGTGATTATGCTCGACCTACATTCTTAGTAGATGATGCACAGTGTGTGTGACATCAGTGATCGATCATCTGTAACAGCAAACTCTCTCAAAACATTAGGGGATGACTCTTTGGTCATTCTGCAACACGAAGTACAATCTATTTATATCTTTCTCCAACAGCTTTTGTCTTGACGGTCGTTTTTGCGGATTCAATGTCTGCCCTAAAATGGCACATAATTTGATGATGTTGGAAGCGAATTAGTAGGTCGTTTAATTAGGAATAGAAAAAAGTGCTAAAATGCTTGCTTTTAATGCTATCGTTTCAAGGTTTTTAACTTTTAAATAAATTATTGGAGAATATTTGACTTTTTTATCGTTCTGAGTGGAATAAATTCTGCATGAACAAAAATCGATGTGCTGAATAGTGTTAATATTGCTTTTTTAAAAACCCAGACTCTTCCAAAGTTATGTGATGTATTTTAAGTTTAAAAATGTAACCAAGCTTAACAAGACACGGGTATCAGAGATTCCTACAAGTGTGTGTTAATGCTCTTGAAATACCTCTGAGAGGAGGCTTTTTTTTTTCACACCTTAAATGTGAACTGGTCGTGTTGACCGGAGTTATGTGTGGAATACACTGTGTATCATGTGATCATTTGTCATGCACAGCTAATTTCCTTCATTAACACTAGCATGTTAGATTATTTTTCGTTTTTGTCCATGAATAGAATAAAAAAAATAAAAATAAAAAACTCATTCCTATGCAGCTGTAATTTGTAGTCCTCCTAATGTTGTCTTAATGTTCTCTTAATGGTCTCCTAATGTTCTCCTGCCACCGTAGCAGTTAAAGCCTGGTGATTAAGTTTATCGTCTGTGTTTTATGTCCTCTCTTTTTGCAACGCAACCCTTTGTGTGGCTCAGGTCAGAGCACTTTTTTCTCACCTAGTTGTCATAGCAGTGTTTTTTTTTTTTTTTTTGCCCCCATGTGTTTAACAAGCTGTGTTTATGAACCTCTAGCTCGGAGACAGGCCCCGTAATTACAGGAAATGAGCTAAAACAATGTTTTTGAATGCCATAGACAGGGTTATTACCGCTTCGCTAATGAGGAGAGACTCGTCACCTGGAGCAGTGATCAGCAGCTCGTGCCGTGGTGTCACATCACTTAGTGGAAGCTAAACGAGGTCTGTCTCTTATCTTTCAGAGTCTTCTTGCGAGCCATCAATCAATACGCAGCCGTGCTGAACAAGAAGTTCCTGGACCAGACCAACTTTGAGCTTCAGGTAAGCGTTAATTTTAGATATCTTGGGTATAATACAGAAATGGAGCGGAAAATAAAGCCCAGACCCTCCGCTGTTCAGGTTGCTCAGCAAATAAATCCAAAAACGCTTCTTAATGTGCCTTAGTTATTTGTAAATATTTGAAGCCTTCTCTCTTTTTTTTTTCCATTTTCCAGTTGTGGAATAACTACTTCCACCTGGCCGTGGCGTTCCTTACTCAGGAGTCTTTGCAGCTGGAGAACTTTTCAAGTGACAAACGTGCAAAAATCTTCCACAAGTGAGTACTGTGTGAGTGTGTGTGTGTGTGTGTGTGTGTGTGTGTGTGTGTGTGTGTGTGGTACCAGACATCACAGTATACATTCTGGGGTATTTCGGAATACATATGTTAAATGGCTAGAGATGTACTATGGTCAATTGCATTGCTTTTTTCTCTCCACCATTGAAATTTTTGCGAAAGAGCTTTGTGATGGTGGACATTATTAAAGGTAATATATAAAAGAAAATTTACAAGAAATATTATGCTATTCACACACTGGCAGACAAAACGGTGTCCTACAATACCACATTGGAAGGAAATCTAAAAATATATTTTGGATCAGGATGTTCATAAAATCGTGCTAGTTATAGAATTGCAGGACAAATAAAATCAACACATACTTTACTGTAGGTATTATGAAAATGCTGTGTCGGTTGGCCTTTTTTGAATCCCATACTTAAATATTAGGCAGATTGCTTTAATGTTACACCTGATTGGTGTTTATTTTAACTAGGGTTTACTTGAGAATCTCAGCATATGATCACCCTGCCTTGTGAATTGTGAAGAACTAAAATTTTGCAATTTTTCGCCTTAAGAACTCGCCTCCGGAACAGATTAAATACATACATGCGTGCCGAGGTACCGCTGTATCTGTTCATGCAGGAATCATTTTCTGTATATAATTGAGTTCTAACTTAACAATATTCCAAAGAAATTTACATCTACATCATATACTGTACGACTTTTCGGGTATTTGTACATGGATGTACTGTATAGTGCACTATATTCTCAATTAAATACTGTGCGATGTGATTACTATTTACTATTTACTATTTCAGCTTGCTTTTATTTGTCAGTTTTTGGATTTAATCATATCATTTTGAAAATAACACATTAAATTACATACATTTATCTAGACTTGTTTTCCATTAAGCTGCACATGATGTAAGGTTAATTTAAAAGTTTTCAGACTTTCCCGAAGGCAATTAAAAGTACCCCATGAGACTTTACCCGTGCAAGTGTATTTTGATAACCCTTTTGTAAATGATCCTATAATGTAATAGAAGACGTGGTGCATATAGTAATTAATTTATGTCATGAACGGAGCCTGGTTTCATTTTCCAAACTTATTCCACCGGAAACCACAATGCAAGCGATTTCTTATGAGCGTAATAAGAAAAGCCGGATGGAAATGACACAGTATGGCAACTTTTTATTGTAGCTGCATGATTTTGCCTGATTGCATTGAACAGCAGCTTTACGCTTTTTGAGCACATGAAATGAGTTGACGAGCAGATTATTAAACAGAAAACGACTCTAAGTTTCTCCCGGTTGTTAAACAGACAGGTCCGTGTGGATAACACTTGGATATTTATAGACATGTTAGTCCACACATCAGCTTGGTGTTTTTGCACATCATTAGTGCAGAATGTACGAAGTGGTCTCACCAATTTTCTCAACTTATTAGAAAGTAAGTCTTATATAAGTATGTAAAAAATAACAACAACATCATCATCTTCAGGTGATAAGATTAGATCTGGCCTCGGGTTCCATCACAGCTAAACAGGCTGAATGCACAGTTTTTTGTTTTTTTTTTTAAGGAAATGAGAAATTGCTTTTTTCTTTAAGCTCCTGATTTCTCTGACTTCACTGACGAGGCTGAGCTCCTCTCGGTGCAAATGGATTTATTGCAAGACCGTTATTTCTGCCATTCAGGCTACAGTTTGGCTGTGATTCTGATAAGCTTAATTAAAGTTCAGTGCCTGTCTCTTAGGCACACAACCCTGACACCATTTCATTGTCTGAATTCCCCTCAAGCCAACTCTAAAACACAGACGGGTTCACTCATTTGGGGGACGCTGTCATCCAAAGCGACTTACAGCTGAGACAGGATCAATTAAGAGCTTGAGACTTGAGGATGATTCGAAAGTGATGCTGGGATTCGAACTTATGCTCTGTGACAAGGTGTGTGAGACTAGGGCTTTGGATGAATGTAGCATCTCTCATTGCCAATAATCCTGTAAAGGGCACTTTGTCCATTTTTACTTATCTCTGGCTGTGAGGCTGCATTACTTGGGTCACAGTGGCCTGTTCAAGCACTGTTTTTTCCTCTCTCTGAATATATTGTGCTGTGTGTAATAGGTGTGTTGCGAAAAATGGAGCTAGCATGCTGGAGTTTTGCGAAGACTCATATTTGCACCGTTTGACGCTTAGTTTAGTTCGAATTCACTTTTTCAAATAACTCCAGATGTATAGAGTATGTGAAATCCTTTATATATGTTAAACTTTTCTGCAATATGATGAAACTGCGAATAATTTTGAGACATATGACAAGACAACTCTTGTGACTCGCAATTGACTCTTCTTTAGACCATTGCTTGCATCATAGATGTCTTAAAGTGTGTTCTGTAAAAAAGTTGAGGTCATTTTTTTATGTCATTGTGTGGGATTTGAGAAGTTCAGGTTATTTACATAGGTCTTAAGCAAACCCAGCTAAATTGAACTTATGCCTTTTTTTTTAGGGTCTTTTTTTTTTGTTGTTGCTTGTTTTTTTACAACGCCTGCAGTTACTGCCGTTCAATTTACCGTTACTGTTCACATATCCAGTTTCCGGTCAGCATTAAACGCTTGGAGCATAAGGAGACCTAGGCTTGGATCAAGCCGGAGATGCCGTCCTCTTTTGTGTTAATAAGGCCTTGATTTCTCCTGTCCTTGTCACCATAAATTATGCCACTTTGCGAGCTTATTGGCAAAGCAATCAATGGTTGATGCAAATTCAAGAGAGTGCCTCAGGTCCTCTGAAATGTCACTACGTGACAGCATGGTGATGAGAGGGTATTAACAAGAGTGCAGGCCTGGCTCAGATTTATTGAGTGTTTTGGACCAAGAGTGTTGATCTAGTGTCAGATCCCTTATGTGGGTGTAGCTGCGGTGGTTCAGGGTTAAGCCGATTCCGAAGGAGCCACGTGTACCTTTAACTCTTTCTCCGTCTTTGAACCATTATGTTTTCGCAGTACTACAGTATGCGCATTATGGGTGGAGTGTTCACTTCCAACAGGTTCAAAACCAGCAAGGCGGATGTGACTCTGCCTATTCACAAGCAACTTTCAGTATTCATGTGTGTATGTTAAGCACTTGACAGTTCTCGGTCACTAAATGAGCTTCATTACGGATAATTTAACCAGGGATGCGATTTTTTTTTTTTTTTTTGGATGAGAGAACATTGTAAAAGAGTATCTAGACATCAAGCATCGCTACAGTTGCTACACAGAATAAGCCCTTGTCAGGTATGTCCAATTATTATACACATTTCCTTGTGTTAGTTTAACCAGATAAATATAGTCGATGAGTGGCAAAGGTTTAGCTTTAGTGAGTGTTTAATTTGTCTTGACAGTCCTCTTAAACTGGAATCTTTTTAATACACATTTAAGAATTGAAAATGGTCTGCTGCTGACTTCCAATGCTGAAAGACATGCTAGGAATGCTTTCTTGTAATTAGAAATCAATCCAATGCCACCGATGCTTCAGAAGACGGGGGTGTTTTTCTCCGAGTCATTCATTATGGGGGGAACATAAGAGTGAAATTGCACTTAAAGGCAAGTTCTTGAGTTTAAATGTGCTAGTCCGGATCCTACCTGTACCGAAATAAAAATCTGGCAACCTCGCAGGCATGAACTGCACTCAAGAAGTTTGCATAATCTGAACTGCAAAAATCCATTGCTGCGTAACCCGGCGCTTTAAATGAAGATGCCAATTTGGAAAACCACACTATGTGAGAGAGATTGCCCTTTTTGCGAAAGTGCCTACACTTACAGGCTACATGAAGCTCGTTTGGAGATCAGGTACTCATTTTAAACCCCCGCAAAGCTTTGTTAGAGTCGTTTTGGGGTTCAGCATTTTTATGAAGACAAACCATGACATAATGTATTAATGAGCTGGTTAATGTGAAGCATAAAAGCTATAAACAATAGGGTCCTTTCAACACCTATTTGTTATCCTCAGCCCATTAATTCTCATTTTGTTAGATATATTTGTATGTGCGTGTGGGTGTAACAATATCATTCAAATGTTAGACGTAAAAGGTACTAGAGATGCTTAAATTGTTGTCATGGTGACAATATGAGAGCATCCCTAAAGCGTGACACCACCATACATGACTGTAGACCAGCAGAATTTGGCAGAGCAACAGAACAAGCTTTTTGCAATGGTTCTTTTCAACCCAAATGGATTTGGATCAAATTAACAAATTTATAGAAAGGTAATTCTCACACTGCGCTCAAGCTGAAAGACCTCTTTCTTATGGATTGTTTATTATTAGTCCTGTCTTATATTATTCACAGTTGCATGTGCTCATATACCCAAGGTAACGGAAAAAATTACAACTCTAGTACATTTTTTTTTTTTTTTTTTTTTTTAATGCCAATGTCATATTCTTTCGGGCATTCATTTCGTAAAGTATTATTTCATTTGTGCCACCACACCTGAGGCTCTTTGTGTCCTGAGAGCATGCAATCTTCTGAGGCAGAGAAATAATTTAGTCTCCTTGTTCAGCTCCTCGGATGAGAAAGGCCTTGGACAGGGATGAGAAAGCAGAGTCTGCCTGAAATGCTGAGATGCTAAAATGCTTCCCTGTGTCTTCCAGGTATCAGGACATGAGGCGCCAGATTGGCTTTGAGATCCGGGACATGTGGTACAACCTGGGTGAGTGTCTCGCTGCGAAATCTACATAAAACAGAGTGGAGTCTGCGGGAAGACTGTAAATGTCATCTTGGATCTGTGTTATCCGTTATGACACGGTGTTATTTGCCTGATCACAAACCTTCTACGTCCTCAAGAATTGTTGTTTTTTTTTTTTTGTTTTTTTTTGCTTATATAAAGATGACATATGGACTAAAATTGTAATTAATGACTCGCGTTAGGATAATAGCAAAATAAATACGTCACTAACCATGCTGATTCAAATTGAACACACAACTACTAATCCAGGATTTTCTTTTTTTTATTACTTTTTTTTTTCCTCTTCTGTATCAGAAACGTTTCGACCTCGCGGGTTTATTTTTGGCTAACCCGAAATCAGCTGATTATTCACAGGCTTATTCTAAAAATTAGGACTGTCTGTGAATATATATATATATATGTAGGTGCTAATTGGAGAAGGGGGATGATGGTTAATCATATTCAGAGCTGAGAACATGCTGAGCTCTCTATTTCCAGCTCATTTCTAAAGGAGATCCCACGTCTCATTTCCACCTCTTTCTTCAGTTACTGTGTGTGTACTGTATGTCAGTGAGTGTGTGTTTGTGATTTTTAATTCAAGGGTTACAGCCGTGGGTCTGCCCATTTATAATGTCAGTATAAAGAATAATTTTGCGGTGTGTTAAAAAAAACATGACGGATGCAAAAGCTAGTTTTTTTTTCCGCAGGTGTTTGATAGCGATGAGACAGACGAGATGTTTGTACAACAGAAGCAACTCCAGTTCTGTTAGAGTTGATGAGAGAAAGCATGAAAGATAATTGAACTAGATCCTCATATGTGGATTCTTGTGTTTCAGTGCTCTGGGTGTGTAATGTGTGTAATGTTAAAAAGCACAATGGCTTTGAACGCTGAATGCAATAATCACTTTCAATGTACAAGGTGTTTCATCATGTTATGTGCTCTCTTGTTGTTACGTGTTCTTGAAATGCTGCCAGGTCCGCACAAGATCAGGTTTATCCCTGAGATGGTGGGACCCATTCTGGAGATGACGCTTGTGCCAGAGATTGAGCTGCGCAAAGCGACTATCCCCATCTTCTTCGACATGATGCAGTGCGAGTTCCACTTCACGCGCAGTTTCCAAAAGGTCAGTTTAGAACCACAAAGTCACACTATTATGAAATAACAGCTGCTTTAACTCCCCAGTGAGCACTGCATGGCTCATGGCATAAATATAACAAAATCAAACACGAGCTTTGGGAGAAATATTGTGTTCTCATTTCAATGATGTAACTATAAACGCATTAGTGAAATTCTTCATATGTGTTGCATATCAAATAGAGACAAGTCAGACTATCGATGTGTCCTCCAGGGTTGAGGGTTCGATTCCACCTCAAAAGTTTCGAATCACTTTCAACTTTCTTTGTTTTTGTTCAGTGGCTTATTTTCTACAACATTACTGGGATTTTCCAAAGTATGAAATGACACATATGGAATTAGGTAATTATCTAACCACAAACACGACAGTCGATATTTTAAGACATGAAGGTCAGGTAATCTGGAACAGTTCTTGCAAGAACATTATTGTCAAGTGCATTTGCAAAACCCATGATGAAACTGGCTCTCATGAAGACCAACCCTGGACATCAAGACCAGAACTTGACTCTGCTGCAGAAGAGAAGTTCATTGAGAGTTACCAGCCTCGGAAATCACCAATTAACAAACAGCACCTCAGATTAGAGCCGTTATAAAGAATTTACAGATCATGAGTAGCAGATACATCTCAATATCAACTGTTCAAAGGAGATTATTGTATATTGTGGACGCCTTTAGTATTGTTTTACAATGTAGAAGGAAATAAAAATCATGAACGTCCATGGAGTTAGCAAGTGATCCCAAACACTGAGCGGTAACGTACAGTATATGTGTAACAATCCAAAACCTGCAGGTTAGGCTCATCTGTGTTTCCAAATGCCCTGTAGTGTGTCAGGTCAAGTCAAGTGTATAGCAGAGAATATACAAATGATGAAGACCTGACGTGCACATCGAATCAAGCTTCGTTTTGGATAAAATTGGATTTGTGGATGCAGTGACGATGCCGTGAATGCATCATTAGGTCCATGACACCTCTTCAAATCAGACATTCATGAAGAACACCTTGGCTTACCCTTGGACCCTTGGAAACGCTTTATGACGCACATTGCTGAAAACGTGCAGAATCCCTGAGTGTTACCTACATGTCTCTTCAAATGCCTACCCTCTTCTGTTACTATAACAACCAGCGTGGATTCATGAGCAAATGCACCGGCGCATAATTAAATTCGGTCAAGTTGCAATGAAGACACCCGGTTTAAAACCTGTCTTGCAGTTTGAACAACATGTATAGTCTGTTTAACAGTTAGATCGCAGCGGTGAGGGTGGCGGTAATCGTTTTGCAGGTGTTTGGAATTAGTAGCAGGTAGTGTGAAGAGAAGCTTGATGTTATCTCTGTTTAGTCATTATCCGTGTTATGTGGTCTAACAGGCGTAAAAACTGGGAAGGAAGGAGATATTCTGCTTCTCTGATTTCAGCCTAAACATTGTTGAACCATTGTTTAATTGGTTTGAGGTTTCAGTTTTCTCACCCCCTTACATTTTAAAAATAGAACGCGTATCATTTCCTGCGAGAAACCTCTCTTTTTAACTGAGTTAAACTTCAGGATTTAGATGGGAACGTGGCGCATGATTCAGACCGCAGTTTGATATAAAGCTTTGGCACTGAGCTTTCCAGCTGATAAAGTTTAAGTTCTCATGAGCATCTTGATTAGCCAGATCATTCATTACATCAGTGTTTGAGTTGATTTAAAAGCCAAATCATTTCCCCAGGAGGAACGTCGGACGTGCCCGTGCTGCAGTCTCCGTCGGGTTTGCAGGTGAAAATCGAGTTGAGTTTCCTGTCTCTGTCAGTGTGGATTTATTTTTAGGGAAGCTCGGCTTGTGTGAGAGGTGCCATACCTATTTAGATAACTCTTGAGTTTATCCCAACGAAGAGACGATCCGTTAGATTTGCTCAGGGGGATCCGTTATGATCTCGACGGCGCAGTACTTTTCACTTTAAATGCTACTCCTAATCCCTCAGTGTAATAGCACCACGTTAACATCGGTTCTGCCTCAGGCTCGCCACTCTTTAAACTCTGCCCTGTTTATTCTCTTCAGAGAAGCATGAGTTGTCTGTGCTCAGTTTGACCCTACTTTAGGAGGGCAGGTGCTTTCGTCTCTGTACGGCAGCCAGGATAAATCTCCAGCTTCCGCAGCTCTTACTCACTGCCACTGTAGCATCGCTGGGGCCGACTTCCTGCTTCTCTGCAGCTTCTGTGAATTAACCTGCAGCTCTTACTTCTTTGACGTATTTCTTTTTTCTTTTGCTTGCTCTACAATATACCATTTTATTCCCTTATTTCTCTCCATTTTTAACTCTACCCCAACCCCCCCCCCACCTCTGTTTGAGTGCTTCATTGCCAGCGATGATGAGCAGATGAAGATTAAGCTGCTAAACACTGATTACTCCTACAAACGGAGAGAGCGATAGATTGAAAAAGAGAAGCTATGGATAGAAGAGAAAGGGAAGCGGATGGTGCTAATGGAATGGAAAATTAGCCACGGTGATTATTTACAGCTGCTGTGTTTAATTGCAGTTTGAAAACGAGATCATCACGAAGCTGGATCACGAGGTGGAAGGAGGCCGCGGAGACGAGCAGTACAAAATTCTCTTCCAAAAGATGTAAGACACGATTACAGGCTCACATTGTTCACAGGCTCAAAAGCTCCGTAATCTAACAGCGCGCTCACAGCGACACTGTCGGAGACACGCTTTGGCAGCTCCGAAGATGAGGCTCAGGCCTTTCGCATGGAAATTTGTTTGGCACAATTTTTCTTGTCAAGTGCAATTGCTGTATTGTTGTACTCATGCCATTGCCAGATTAATATATATGTGTGTGTGTGTGTGTGTGTGTGTGTGTGTGGTGTAGACTCTTGGAGCACTGTAGGAAACATAAATACCTGGCGAAGAGCGGGGAGAACTTTGTGAGTCTGGTGGTGCGTCTGCTGGAGAGGTTGCTGGACTACAGGACCATCATGCACGACGAGAGCAAGGAGAACCGCATGAGTTGTACAGTTAACGTGCTGGTGAGCTCAAACATCTGCCCTTCTCTATGACCTTACTGTTTATAATTAGCTAGATTAGGTGTTTTAATTAGTGTTACAGCCAGTTTTAAATCCCCAGGAACCAATTAAAATGTTCCTAAGTTGCTCCGATGCGCTGCTTCTGGCCAGTTTAGCACAACTTTCACAGGGTTGTTTTTTTTTTTTTTTTTTTAAATCCCACTGGCAAAAGTTGATTTGGCAACAATCAGCTTTTTTTGAGCCAGGATGCAGCCACTGGATTGAAAATGTTTTTTCTAAATTTTTTAACTTTTTTGAAGGTTTTAAGACATTAGTGCCAAATAAATGAGAAGTCTTTGCATGCTTGACCAAAACAACAATGCTGGATTGTTTTTACAGGGTTTAGCTACTGTAGTTGGCTCAGGTACCTGGGATGGCATGGCTTGAATTGGGTTCATAACGGGTATCTCATTATCAGGAATCACATTAAATCCTGGGATTCTGGGATTTTTTTTTAAAGAGAGTACCTTTCGAGAGTGAACACATGAAGAACACATTTAAAGCAGAAGTGATCGTCTTAAATGGTCCAAATTATAGTTTAACATAACATTTAAAATGCTGTAGAACTATGGAGGTTATCATTTCTAACAGTTTTGTTTTGTTTGACTGCAGATGAATAGTACACTGTCTAAATTCAAATTTAGAAAAGTAAAAATGGCTGAAAAATACTTACTTTTAATATTAATATTTAGCATAAATACTTATATATTTTTTACTTAATTATATTTACGATTACCTACTTCTGGGTAACTATAACTTCAGGTAAGTTTTTAAGCAATTAAAATTACCTCGTGGTTTCTCAGTAACATTAGCTCTGATTATCAGATAGAACCAGAGTCAAGTAATCTTCATCAGTCATAAATTCAGAATGTTCATAGATACAGTATGATGCTTTGTTCAATTAAGCCATGTAAGGCTGCTTTCACACTCAGCAGTCCAAAACTGTACTGTAGATCGTTTTGCATGTTGTCATGACAGAAAAAAGGTATGCATAGCGAAAAAAAGATGCGTAAAATAAATATGAACTAATATGCTTCCAGGTCAGTTTTCAGTCAATCAAAGTTAACTACAGGAGCAAAATAATCATCATCATTACTAACAAAAATGCTACACGTTTTAGATCTGCATCGAGACTGATATTTAATCATTGATAGCCATTCATTTAAGTCCTGACTTCTTGCTCAAGGTTTCTAACCAAACATGGTCTTTAAGGAAAATCTTGTAACCAGTTACATTGCCCAATACAGAAGGCAGGATTTTGTAGTTAACCTGACACAGAAGCATCCTAACATTGTGAGTTCAATTTAAAGGGTAGTTCAGATTAGTTACATGACAATGCAGGATGATTGTTGAAACAGTTGCAGAAAAGTTCTCCTTAGTTATAGTTCACACATCTAAGTACTGTAAAAATTATTAACGTAACATGTTACAAATATGTATAACTTTAACGTATGTGCTTAATTAAATTTACAATAAAATGTTTATATTGCCATATAGCTAATCATATCTGCCATCAAAAATGCTATACAGTGAGGTGTTGTTTGCAGAAACAACAATAATATATACTCAGCAAAAAAAGAAACGTCCCTTTTTCAGGACTGTGTATTTCAACAATAATGTTGTAAAAATCCAAATAACTTTACAGATCTTTATTGTAAAGGGTTTAAACAATGTTTTCCATGCATGTTCAATTAACCATAATCAATTAATTAACATGCACCTGTGGAATGGTCGTTAAGACCTTAACAGCTTACAGAAAGTAGGCATTTAAGGTCACAGTTCTAAAAACGCAGGACACTAAAGAGACTTGTCTACCGACTGTGAAAAACACCCAAAGAAAGATGCCCAGGGTCCCTGCTCATCTGCGTGAACGTGCATTAGGCATGCTGCAGGGAGGCATGAGGACTGCTGATGTGGCTAGGGCGATAAATCGCCATGTCCGCACAGTGAGACGCCTAAGACGGCGCTACAGGGAGACAGAAAGGACAGCTTATCACCTTTGCAGTGGAAGACCACGTGTAACAACACCTGCACAGGATCGGTACATCCGAATATCACACCTGCGTGACAGGTACAGGATGGCCACATATTTACACATTAAGTTTACTGAAAGTAAAAACAGTTGAAAGTCTGAGGACGTTTCTTTTTTTTTGCTGAGTATATAAGGCAACCGGATTGGCTACAACCTTTCCTAACCTTTTTTATTTAAAGAGTTTAAAAAATCTAAGTTTAAAAATTATTTATATTTAATATGATTTTTCAAATTAAGGCTTGTGAAGATTTGATTCATCTACCCATGCATGATGATCCCTGCACGTAGCAGCACAGACGCAGCACTGATTCAGATCCCTGCTGATAAGGAAAGCAGTCTGACAGTGGCGGTGTTTAAACACGCTTCCACACCCGGCTAGTGTCGCACGCGTGTGTGTATACTGAGATCACACACTGCTTTGTTTTCTGGAAGACTAACCATCAACAGTAGCAGGTCTACTGGGAGCCTGTAAAGGTCATCTTCCTTCAAACAGAGGCACACAGCTGTGTGTGTAGCAACATCCTGATGAAAGCTTATTCGCTGCGTAGCCCTCGGCTGGGGGCTGCCCTGCTCTTTCTCTTATCCACCTGAGCGTTCTCTCGTGAACGTGCAGACCAGCTTAGCTAACAAAGAGTGTTTTATTGTGGTGTAACAGTACTTTTGCGGTTCATATATCATGGATTTAACTTGTAAACATTGTAAACTTGTATAAAAATTTGTAAATGGGTAACCTGGCCATAATTTTCTTAAAAGAACAAAAATTTTGCTATCAGCATTCAAATGACTGGTGCTGTACATCAGGCCGTTCAAAACTAGTTTGTGTCAGTGGAAAGCCAAGTAAAGCGAGTTTACCAATTATTTTTGGGGGGGGGGCATTTTGTAAAGGATTTAGTGAAGACATGGTACCATGGGTCCTAAGAATGTTATGAAGCACGTCAGCGAGAAGAATAGGGAGCCACAAGTTTAATTTTTTTTAAACAGCCAGTGCCTAGAGAAATCATAAATTAAGGATAAATGAGGTTTAATGTCTGTTTATTTCAGATTTTACTTAACAGCTCAACACTACTAACTCAACACAAGTACAGTACATCTCTCTTGTAAATGTTTTGGTTGTTTTATATGCAAGAAATATAATTATAGTCTTGGAAGGGATGGAACGGATTATCTGCATTTACATTATTTCCCATGGGAAAATGCGTTTCGCTATAAAACTAAAGAATTTGCCTCCGGAATGGATTTATTTCGTAAACCAAGGTACCACTGTGTTTTACTTTCTTTAAAAAAAAAAAAAGAAAGAAAGAAAAAAGCCAAGGCATCAAGGTGTCCAGTTGTTTAAGAAGAGTTACAGCACTTTGTATAGTAAATGTGCAGAATGTCTTTTATGATATAACATACCAACTTGGATTATTATTCCCATATCCAAGTTTTTTTTTTTTTTCCAGGATTGACATTAAATCCATGTGGCTGCACACAGCATCCGAAATGTACAAAGTAAAACTTCTTACTGGTAAATGACTTGTGCTGTATATACAGTACTGCTACTGGCTTCTTAGGGCAAGGGTTGAAAGGTCCTGCCTTCACACCCCAGCACCACTAAGCTTGCCACTGTTGGGCCCTTGAGCAAGTCCCTTAACCCTCAACTGCTCAGGTGTATAAAAAAAAAAAAAAAGAGGTAGAATGTAAGTCACTTTGAATAAGACAATCTAAATGTAAATGTTCTTCACCGTTGTTCGACAGTTTTCTGTTGTGTTAAGATCTGGAGATAACCCAGGCCATGGCTGCAGAACATGCCGTTGTCACAGAGCCAGTTTTTAGCTAGTTTTTAAGTTCGTTAGCACAACTCTTCGAAACAAATTGACTAGAACTAATTAGTGAAATATGTTTTGTGCACAGGGAGAACTATAATATAGTACATGCCATACTGTATGTTGTCTTAATACTTTTTGTCCACAAGTGTCTAAGCACAAAGTGTCTGTCATATACTGTAGGTGACATTCTCCAATCGTGTGTATCTGTAGAGCTTTTTGTCTGTTTTCTTGCTTTTTGTCAGAGACTGTTATTCTAAATGTTCACTGAAATGATTTACCTTGGGTTTTTCCATTTTTCGTGCAGAATTTTTACAAGGAGATTGAGAGGGAGGAGATGTACATCAGGTATGCGACTTTCTCATTTCCTGTTTGAGGTTGCTGTACCTTACAGAGAGGAATACTGTCTGTGAATAAAATTTGTCTAGTTTTCTTATTTTTTTTCTTTTTTTCAGTTTTGTAGAAGCAGTAGGTATCTTATTAATCTGTGAGTGTGTGTGTGTTTTCAGGTACCTGTATAAATTATGTGACCTGCATAAGGAGTGTGATAACTACACTGAGGCTGCGTATACTCTCTTGCTGCATGCCAAGCTGCTCAAGGTACTGTGTGTGTGTGTGTGTGTGTGTATATATGTGTGTGTGTATATATGTGTGTGTGTATATATGTGTGTGTGTATATATGTGTGTATATGTGTGTGTGTGTGTGTATATGTGTGTATATGTGTGTGTATATGTGTGTATATGTGTGTATGTGTGTGTATATGTGTGTATATGTGTGTGTGTGTGTGTATGTGTGTGTATATGTGTGTGTGTGTGTGTGTATATATGTGTGTGTGTGTATATATGTGTGTGTGTGTGTGTGTGTATATATGTGTGTGTGTGTGTGTGTATATATGTGTGTGTGTGTGTGTGTATATATGTGTGTGTGTGTGTGTGTGTGTATGTGTGTGTGTGTATATATGTGTGTGTGTATGTGTGTGTGTGTGTGTGTGTGTGTGTGTGTGTGTGTGTGTGTGTATATATATGTGTGTGTGTGTGTGTATATATGTGTGTGTGTGTATATATGTGTGTGTGTGTATATATGTGTGTGTGTGTGTATATGTGTGTGTGTGTGTGTATACATATATATATGTGTGTGTGTGTGTGCAACAAAGCATTACATTTAGTGAATATTAACCTTCTGTATTTACAAAATTTTAACTTGGTACTACAATGTGAAAGATGTCTTCATGATGTTCATCTGTAAGAACATCAGTATATGAAATAAGGGGAGTGGAAAAAGAGTTAGCACTGTTGATTTAGCATGTAAGCTATGTGCAGGACGAACATGACATTACACTGCTGTTTGAAGAGCTGTTAGCCTGCTACGTGTCGCGGGAAACAAAGTACGGCTTGTATTAATAATTTATTACTTATTTATTCCAAAGTATGCCGAAGATAATTTAGGACAGCACTCGAAAGGTTTATTTTTTTATTTTTTACCGAGGGTGCCAATAATTCTGGAACTGACGATTCCCTTTTTTTTTTTTTTTTAATTTGCCAATTTAATTTCACTCTCCAGCCATTTCCTCACCATCACAACCCTAACACTTTCTCTGAGACATGGCAAGCCAGTCGGCCACATCGTTTCAGGCTGCTACAAAATCTGCATCACCGGGAAGTGTTTTTATATTAAAAAGTGGCCGCACTGTCTTATCAGCGCTTTCTGTATAAGGCTACTGTCTCCACAGTCACTGCTGTGCTATCATCTGGAAAAAGGTTCAACAATCCGTAGTAGTACTCGTTACAGTGAGACGCTTTTTGAGGAGCTCAAGCCTAAATTTTAGATTAAAACACGGAGGGCTGCTACCTGAGGGCATTGTGATCTTGCGCGACATTGCACGTCTGCGTTAAAAAATATTGTTTTACCGTGTTAAAGCATCCTCCCTATAGTCCTGATCTCTCTCAGTTGCACTTCCACTGTACTATTTGACAGATAGACAAGAAGTACCTGACAGATGGACAAAGTCTTTCGAAAGGCAAGGAGATTGTGTAAAATAAAAAAGACGTATTTTTATTTTCCAGAAGTTGATTAAAACAAACTGTACAGCCAGAGTGCTGATAATTTTTGACTTACCCTTGTATAATATTACACATGCTCCTGATTGGCTAATATTATTGCGATTGTTTTGGGGGGAAAAGAGCGTAGTGTGTCTTCACTTCCACTCGGAGAGAATGGCGAATTTTGCTCTCTCCTCAAAATTAGTGGAACGATTTTCTGTTCTCAAGAGCCACAATATTTAATAAACATTACTGTGCGAAAGTCATGAGCCACCCCTCACTAAATAAATGATGTAGATTGAATTAAAGAACCAAGAACAAGTGGTTTACTATGATAGGCTGCAAAGTGGCTAAAGATGTTTGAGGATTGGTTGTTTACAGTATGTTGGTTGTTTACAGTATGTTGGTTGTTTACAGTATGTTGGTTGTTTACAGTATGTAGCAACCTCATTTCCCCTCTCGTCTGTTCCAACCACACACCATCGCCAGTATACTTGCCTTACGTATGTTTTTTTTCATGCTAAAATGAGTTTTAAAAAGATGGGAGCCTACAAATCCTTTAGGAAGCCTGGAGAAATATTCCTCAAGACTACATTAAAACATCCGAGAAAGTCTTTGGAAGCAAAATATGAAGAAATCGCAGGTGGTTCAAGATTTTTTTTGCACAGCAATATATAAACCAATTTCAAACCTGTAACAATCAACATCCTGTAACAATCAACAACATCCATCAACCTGCGTGTAACAAATAATGCAATTAAATAGTGAAAGTTGTGCATTATAACATTATAATTGTAATTTGTATCCTCAGCAACTACCCTTACACTTCCATTACAAATAAAATCCTGCTAAGTATTTTTTCTACACCTATCTTTCTGACCTGCAGTAGCACACAGGCGTGCGCACATCCTTTTAGCTGTGATGGTGCTCCACTTTCCTTGCATAGCTAAGAGCGTTTAAAAGGATTACTGTTGATAACCCCCCCCCCCCCCCCTTTCCTAATTCTGAAATGCTCCCTGCAGCTGTGTCATTATGTATTTGCAGTCAGCAGTGTTTGGAGCTCTGTTCAGGGGGCGGTTGTAATAACACTCACTTAACGGCGTGATTTATTCCCACAATGGAACAGCCCCTTTTGTTTACTTATTTAAACACCCTACAAGTCATGCCAGTGGAAAAAAAAACAACACATCCAGTCCTGCTTTGAAAAAATACGTAAACACATTCATACATACATGAATAAGGTACATGAGCTTGAGTATGTACATGAGAGATTTCACAAATGTAATACTTTTTATTGTATTTCTATACATTCAGAAGGATCGTTGGCAGTGGTGCTAAACATCTGAAGCAAATAATAGCAAATCCTGCTTGCTTTATTAGAGAATCACAATTTTATATTGAAGTTCCTCACAGTAATGTTTTATTATCAAATAAAAATTGTCATTGTCTTATATACTGTAGTACAAAACCATACATACTGTAGTACGGCGGCACGACATGCAGTGAAATGCTTATATGATTTCAACCTAGGGATAAAAATATACATTGGAAATAGTTATCCTATGAAGTTAGATTTACACTGAGACATAGAATTATGAAATTTACACTAGAAATCCAGTGGACAAAATAAAATTGTTTAAGAAATAGACCCTTAATTTACAGAGTAACTAAATGTACAGATTGAAAGTATTTAGTTTAAAAAGTAAATGTGGTTCAGGAATATAATAGATGACGGCAGCAATATGGGAATAAACCAAGAGTAGTTCATTTATTACTTGCAGTAAAAAAAAAAAGTACAAACCTAAGAAAAGTGTAAATTTAAGTGTGAATAAAATAACATTTGAATTGAGATCTACATGTATTTATACTAAAGTTATACAAAAACATTTTTTTTTTTTCGAGACTTGTGATCTGTGTTGTAAGGCGTTATCATGTAGAAGCCCGTAAATACAGTCTCCCATTGTGTTTTCATTATATGCTCCTTGGTAGTGGCCTTCAAGGCCCAGTATACCTGTAGGTGCCAGGGTTTGTCTTGATCCCCGACAGGCATGCCGAATTATGTCTTGTGGGCCGCACACATTTTAGCAGATGCTGTCACAGAGTACTTTTTTGCTCTTGTCTTGATAAATTGGCCACGTACGTAGCTGAATGCTTGTGGAGAATGCTTGCAGCCTCTTGATGCCATCTCTGATAAATTCAGATAGGGGTGTGTGTGTGTGTGTGTGTGTGTGTGTGTGTGTGTGTGTGTGTGTGTGTGTGTGTGTGTGTGTGCATATAAAAACTTATGCCTAAAATAAATGCAAAAGCTCTAATTTTTATCTTTTAGCTTTATATGTATGGGAAATAACACTCTTCTAAAGTAAAAATTTCATATGTTCATATTTTTCATATGACTTTAAATAATATGAGATCACCGTTAAAAAGTTAATTTTTCAGTAAGTGAGTGCATTTATATAAAGAGATGTCGACATGGCAACCAGAAGTAGGATATGACATTTTACAAATTTAAGACATTTGCATGTTGTTGTTTTTTTTAATCCATAAATGTTGCACTTAAACCTCATCGTTGGTGCTGAGCTCACAGTACAAGCAGGAATCCCCTTTGTGAGCTTGCAGTATTTTATACACTTAAGTGATTAACATGTCCTGTTCTGCATGCAGAGACATTTGGAACACAGATTTGCCTGTAGCTTGGCATGTTGCACAGCTGGCTGTTTCCCATGAGCCTCTTGTTTGCCAGAGATGTTTCTTTCCTGGGGAAGTTTACCCTGTGTGGTGTTAGATGAAATATCAATTACATTTATACTGCAGTGAATCAGCTCTGACAAGGCCCTGAGCACAAACCAGCGTGTACACACACCAGCAAATGGCTGTCCTCACCTGCTGGTCAGCTGACTGGACCTGGCTGTGCAGGAGACTCGTTATTGTGTGTGTCTGTGCATGTGTCTGTCTCTCTGTCTGTCTGTCTGTGTGTGTGTGTGTCTGTCTCTCTGTCTGTCTCTCTGTCTGTCTCTCTGTCTGTCTCTCTGTCTGTCTGTATGTCTCTCTGTCCACATGTCTCTCTGTCCACATGTCTCTCTGTCCACATGTCTGTTTGTCTGTCTGTCTTTCTGTCTGTGTGTCTGTCTGTGTCTCTGTCCGTGTGTCTGTCTGTGTCTCTGTCCGTCTGTCTGTCTGTCTGTCCGTCCGTCCGTCTGTCCGTGTGTCTGTCTGTCTGTCAGTGTTTCTGTCTGTCTGTCCGTGTGTGTGTCTGTCCACGTGGCCCAATCAGTGAGATACACAGAGTGTGTGTTAATATTTATCATTCTTCTTATTTTTCTTCTGGGTTGTTTATTAAAGCAGGTTTGATCTCCGGTAATACTATAAAATACTGTCTAAAACAGTATGCGATAAGGCCTCGTTGCGACTGTGTAGCAATCAAATCAGCAGCATTTAGTCCTAGTGGTGTGTTACTAAGAGATTACAAATGTAACATATATGTTTGCAGTACGGTCGAAGTGTTTTAAGGTATCGTGTGTTGTTTCTGCAGTGGTCAGATGAAGCCTGTGCAGCTCACCTGACTCAGAGAGATGGATATCAGGCCAGCACTCAAGGCCAGCTCAAGGACCAGCTCTACCAGGAGATCATCAACTACTTCGACAAGGGAAAGGTAATAAACAGTTAATAAACAGGAATCAAAGATGCATGAATAGGATTCAAAGGTGAATCTTTAAACCTGATTTTTGGTTTACGAGTGTGCGTTCAAGTCAAACTTGTGAAGGAGCAGGGTATGGTGATGAGACTCTTACCCGCAGTACAACATTTAAATGGTGCAAACGTTTTAAAGAAGGCAGAACATCAGTGAATGACGACCCAAATCGATGTGGAACCCTCAGAAAATCTACTTTCTTCACCTTGTGGAAGAGACACATCTGTCTGTGGGAACTGTACAGACAATCATTTATGTACACCACTTGCACATTACAGGAACTCTGCAGGGAGTTATTGCCACATTTCCCAGTACAGTCCTGATCTCGCATCATGGCTTTTCCACATGTTTTGGCAATTAAAGAAGTTCCTGAGAGGCCAGCGTTTTAGACGTGAAGCAGGCGGTCTGATGAGGGCTTTGAGATACTGAGAAAACTTTCTACCATGATGGTATTTAAGCACTAGTAAAATGCTGGGATTAGTGTAGCAGGGGATTATATAGAGAAATAAAGGTAGTTTTTACTCTCGTAACCGTGTTCTGTTACTCTGCAGAATCAAAAGTCCTGGTTTGACTTGAACGCCCCTCCTTTAAGTTAACCTGTAAAACTTGCAAAGCTTTTATGTTGTTTATTCTCTTTTAACCTTTTTGAACAGACACTAGACACTCATTTATTTATTGTATGTCTTTTTTTTTTTCTTCTCTTTTTTTTTTTTACAAAATGAAAGAAATAAAGAAACAAAGAGTTTGGGTTCATACCGGTAATTATTAAATGAAACACAAAGCAAATGAATGTGGGCTAAGGGGTGTTTATTCAAAAAAAAGAAAAAAAGAAAGACGCAGAAATCATGCTTATGTAACTCCTTTATTCCCTGGTCAGCCTTTGCAGGAAAACATCATTATGCAGTTATTTCTCTTTCTTGTTCATCAACTAGGATTTACAAAACACATCACATTTGCACTTGTTTTTGCTCATCACAACTCAGTTCATCTATTCAGTTTGAAAACAAAACATTCTTCAAAACTTCACGCTTACTTAATGCAATCGAATCACAGTAGGATTAACTCAGAGGCGTCCCGAGACCAGCCTGCCCAGACACTCTTGGACTAATTGTTTTGATTCACACCTGACTGTGGTTGCAGTGTTTTCTCACGTCCTCACAACCTGCACGGAGAGGGTTCAACTTGACTCCACCCTGCAAATGTGAAAGCACCCTAACACATCAGCTCTGCATCATTTCAATTCTCCAAAGATCCAGCACCTCCACTTTTACCCTGAGTGTCCGTTCTGTCAGCTATCGGTGCACTTTGTAGGTATTTAATTAAAGCCTGGGATAGAGGATGCACGGTCAAGCGATGTTTGTGAACAAAGGGTGGAAGAGGAGCAGAGGAATAAGTGCATGATGCCATGGATAAGCGTGCACCCGTGGGTAATTAACGGGGGATCTTTTTGTGTCGAATGCAAGATTGAACAAGATAGCATCTGTTGTGTTCTGTAAGTGAGACAGTCTCACATCCATCAATAAAACCGTCCCTGTGCAGATATCATCTAAGTGGTCAGCATTCCTCAACACAGCAACATGGTGATGGCGTATCAGGTGTATCAGGAACAGAAGCGTTACCTAATAAAGCAGTAAACTGTTAAATTGTGAATTGTTGATGCAACCACTTTTTACTGGTGCTCCGAGTATTCCGGAGACCACACACACACATGCACCCCAGCTCCAAGGGCAGCAGAAAGCATTTAAAGTGATGTATTCATTTTTTGAGGTGAGCAGAGAGGATAATCCTGGAGGAGTTGCAGTGGATATTAAAACCACAGGAGTGGACCTCGGTGCTTTGTGTCTGGCCCAATTTGTTCGCTCTCCATTAGGTTTTTGTTTCACGTTGGAGCTCTGAATATTGTTCAGGGAGTTGGAGGCATGTCAGGAGACACAGAGAGCTCTTCGTTTAACGGTGCGGTCACAGAATCGCAGTCGCTCTTCCCCCTATTCTGAAGCTCATTATGTGGCTTGGGGACACAAATTGTGTGCGTGTGTGTGGTAGCGGAGTATTTCCCTGCCGTTGCCAGTCCCATAATTAGAATTCCCTACTGAGACCTCTTACAGGCCTGTGTGTGTGTGTAGGTGGGGGGTTGCGGGGGCGAGAAATGTTGAAGAGCAGCTTGTCCTCGAGTAAGGGTTTGACATCCTGGCGTGCTCGGCTTCACGCCTTGAGTGCACCCTTTTTTCCCCAGCAAAGCTATTTTAAATGTAGCTTCTCCTGTTGGAACGTCGCCGGATGGCCAGAGAGATGAATAGACACAGTATAAAGTGAGAGTGGAAGCTGAGGGACCAAGCACCAACATCCATCGTCAACACAGTTTCTCCCCCGCCTTCACAGTCTCTGTATTAAGTATTTGACTGCTCTCACATCATTAGGAGCAACTGTAATAGTGATAATCCGTCAGCCCCAATCTGAAAGCTCATACGTTAGCAGATTGATTGAAGAAAAGCTCTCAAGCACCAAAACAGCACAACGGCTTCGAATATACTGTATGCGCGTGTGGAAGTGTATGTGCATATAGTATTACAAAACATCAAAGTCAAATCAAGAGGCTTTTTATTTATTTATTTTTGTGTAAATCCTGTAAGATTCTATATTTTGTTTAGCTCTTTAGTTTATGTTAATGCTTTTTTAATCACTTTTTTTGTTTCTTAATAATAGACAATTTATCATGAATAGGACTCAACAAGGATCACTTGATACGATATTATCACTATACCAAGGTTCCAATTTTACAATTTTACAACCTCAAGTGCGAAAATTAATTACCTAGAAAATGTTTGTTGGACTTACGAACAAATTTGACTTACGAACGAGCTCTCAGAACAGAACTCGTTCATATGTATTAGACTAGTATATGTATATAAATTTCTGTATTTTTTTCTTGCTACCATTCTTCATATTTCTTGCACTCTTCTTATTATTATCATTATTATTTAATTTATTTTTAATAGAGTAAAATAAAAAATTAAAATCGAAAAAAAAAAATGTATCATCATGTGGGGTTTTGTGTGTCTGTGTATCGTGTTTTACAGATGTGGGAGGAGGCCATCATGCTAGGAAAGCAGCTTGCCGAGCAGTATGAAAACGAGATGTTTGACTTTGAGCAGCTCAGCGCTTTACTGGTGCGTCTATGCGTACAGTCTGTGTGAATTTCATCACTACATAGCATGCATATTAAATGTGTAAGTGAAAAATGAATATGTAAAATGTGTAATTTATACTTGTACGCCTCTTTCTCTCTCTGTCTCAGAGGAAGCAGGCACAGTTCTATGAGAACATAGTGAAGGTGATCAGGCCAAAACCAGACTACTTCGCTGTGGGTTATTATGGTCTGGGATTCCCTTCTTTCCTCAGGGTGAGTTATTTTTACAGTTCACTGCAAAACTTTGTCATACTGGGTCCCGCATAAGAAACAGAAACACAGGATTTTGTTGCATGCTGTATATTCTCAAAATGTTGTAAATGAACTGTGTGTCACCTGGTCAAAACATTTTTAAACACATTTCTTAACATATCATCTAAGCATGTTGGTCTCTACTAAGATTTAATGTGTGCAACAGAACCCCCAGTCTTGTCAGTTAAAATTATTTTTTTTCTTTTTTTCTTTCTCATCATTTTGTCCTCAGGGTGGTAATGGTTGTGCAGAAAAGTAATCATGAATAAATTACCTAAAAGCAGTAAAAAATAATTGATTAATTCTCTGCTGCCTCTAATCTCAGTGTAGATAAGGGAGGTAATAGGGTCACAAAAACAAACGGCACAAATGTTTTGTAGTTAAAGGGGACCAATTATGCAAAATTCATTTTCAGATCATTTTGGACAGTCACATGGGGTTCTCTACTTTTTTCCTTTTTACTTGCTTTTGTCACACAGCTCTTCAGATTCCTCTGATGACACACACACACACACACACACACACACACACACAGACACAGGTTAAAAAAAAAAAACCTTCCACCATGTTGTAGTTTTCCTGAATGAAAAAGAATGTTTATTTATATCTTGTCTGAAACGTGTGTGTGTTTAAGAGATCTGAAAAGCTCAATATTTTTAAATAACAGAAGCAAGAAAAACTCACTCATCATCTTTACCGCCGTATTCCTGTATACAGGGTCGCGGGGGGTCTGGAGCCTATCCCAGGAGAATTGGGGCATGAGGCAGGGAACACACTGGACAGGGTGCCAACCCATCGCCAGGCCACATACACACACACACACGCACATTACGGGCAATTTGGGAACGCAAGTTAGACTAATCTGCATGTCTTTAGACTCTGAGGAAACTGGAATACTTGGTGGAAACCCAATATGCTAAGAGAAAATGTTCAGACAGAGGCGGGAATCCAACCTGATCTGGAATCGAACCCGGACCCTGGAGGTGCACGGCGACAGTGCTAACCGCTAAGCCACAGTGCCGCCAGCAAGCAAAACTGTTTAAAAGGGGGAAAAAAAAGAAAGAGTCATCTTTCTAAAATCTTTTTTTATTTTTTTATTTTTATGCACCCATAGAGAACCCCATGTGACTGTCCAAAATGATCTGAAAATGAATTTTGCGTAATTGGTCCCTTTTAACTACAAAACATTTGCGCCGTATGTTTTTGTGACCCTATTACCTCCCTTATCTACACTGGGATTTGTTAAAGCAGAGTATTAATCAAATATTATTTACTGCTTTTAGGTAATTTATTTATGATTACTTTTCTGCGCAAACATTTGCACCCTGAGGACAAAATGATGAGAGAGAAAGAAAAAAAAGAAATAATTTTAACCGACAAGACTGGGGGTTCTGTTGCACACATTCAATTTTCCATCAACAGAAGAGACCAACATGCTCAGATGATATGTTTAGAAATTAACAGTGCTTAAAAAGTGATTTGAATAGTAGACTCACAGTTTTACAACAGAAATACAATCATATACAAATGCAACATCTATAATTATTTCCAGCTGGTTCTGGGTTTTGCATTTTCATTGGCTGGGAAAAGGCAATATGGACAGGGACACCAATGTGGACACCAATGACGGACAGGGTTGAAAAAATTCCATCAGAATCTACATATTATCCCCAGTCGTTTTGCACGTTTTTTAGTAGCTTTTATTTTTAATCACCTTTAAATCATGAACGTACAGGATGAGCATTTAGCCTAAATTATTTATTTATTTATTTATAAACGGAACAAATGAACAGAAACTGCTTGAAATTTCATTTAACAATTTCATGTTTGTTAGTTTTTTCGCACTGACAGTGGAAGCAATTAAAACACGACCATGTTTGCCAGAACCGGCAGATATAAACACAACTTACATAAATGAACTTAACTAACATAATAAAATATTGTAATCGATGTTCTGCTCCCCCAGACAAATCCGTTACTATATCGACACCCATGTTGGCCTTTCTACAGATGTTGAGAACATTTTTCCGTCTCCCTCCTCGGCTACATAAACTCCCACTCCCACGGTCCCACTGAACCCCAACTCCTTCCTTCCTCCTTTTTCACCTTTATTAACAATATCACAACTATTTGGCCGTTTGAAGGAACTTCCAACATTCCGTTTTCGTGACATTTTTGCGGGTGTATGCAGCGGTGACGAAAATGAGACAATACAAGATAATTGTTAATTAATAAGCGCAGTCGCCATCAACTGGACAGGCATAGGAATTGCAGTTACAAATTACTATAGATCGGCCACAGCGTTAATCTGTTAAAATGATGGATCACCTTTAGATTTTTCCGTCACAGCTAAAAAAAAAAAAAAAAAAAAATGTTGATGACGGTAATTATTCGGTTAACGCGATCTCTGCTTGGCATACAAGCAAACTGAACGCCGGCTAAGTTGCGCTAATGTCCGGCAGCCGTTCAAAACTTGCTTGCATCAATAGAAAGCAAATCTGTGCGTTTGCATATTTTTTGCTGTTTGTTTGTTTATTTATTTATTTATTTTGCGCTAGATTTAATGAAAACAAAGCACCATGGGTCTCAAGAATGTTATGAAGCATGTCACCACTTTCAGTTTCATTAAGATTAAGAGAGGTTTAATGTCTATTTATTTCATATTGTACTCCATTTACATGTCTATTCTAAATGATTTTTAATATGCAAAACGGTGTTATGGGTAATATTGGTAATATTTTTTTTTTAGTGGCTGGAACAGACTATCTGCATTTACATTATTTCATCTGGGAAAATGCGTTTCACATTCCAAAATTTCATCCTAAGAACTGGTCTCGGTATTGAACCATATTAGCATTTTGCCTCTCACACAAATGTTATCAGTTCTGCAGGTTGACATTGATGTAAATCCGTACTATTAACTGTAGCATACCTCTGACATGATATCATTATCATGAACATGTTATTAAGGGCTGGAGATAAGCTCCAGAGTAAATCTGTCAGGAAGACCAGATATCTGTTCATCTCTGCTAGAAACACCAGGATGGCTCATAAATATAGATCCCATGACTGAAACCCAGAAATATCTTCATTCATTTATTCATTCATCCATTAAGACAAATATGCTTTGCAGCGATTAGTCATTAATGATGTCTAGCCAAGTCTCGGCTTCTCACATCGCGTTGAGTCATTAAACATGCATCAAAGGCGAAGTGATAATTAAACAGCAATTATTTGTTTTAAATAGATCCTTATACTTGATATAATTGCCAAAAATTCATTCAATCTTATCAGTATAGCAGTTCATACAGCATACGTTTTTTTTTTTTGTTTATAGATTCACTTTTTGAATATAGATTCACTAAAAGCAATTTGCTCGTCCAGTTCAGCCTGTTGGCACACGTTTTCCTTTTTCTTGACTGTAACATATGGACCTTTAAACTGTCCTGCACTGCAAATCAATTAGCCTTGCTCCATCTGCCCCGCTACTGTATGTCTCCGGTCAGCTCAGGGCATGATGGCAGAGATATTTCATGGAGTACCTTATACACCCCCCCTTCCCCATCCTCTTTTTCCATGTCTTTCAAGCACTTAGTGTGAGAATTGCTATTCTCACGTGTTCCGCACCCTCGCTGTCATGCGATATGAGGATATTTTCCACTCGCATGAGATTGAGTCCGAGCAGCTGGGTGCTCAGGCACTCTTCTGTACCTCCTTAATGGAGAAATGAGATCGTAATAACCGACTTTGCCCAGGCTTGCCATGGCGAGAACACAGGAACATGGGAATAATCAGTGTAAAATTGGGGAATATATGGAAAATTCCATTTCATTATCATGTAAATGAGAACTGATTTGAGAGGACAGAAGTGGTCTTTTTTCAGTCAATTTTTCTAGAGTATGGCAGAACTGGCCAGCTGTGTCAACAGTATTCATTTATATGAAAAAGCATCATTCCTTTATATTACTCACCTTGTTGAGCGTCTGTTTCTTGGCAGTGTTGCCAAGTTAAAACAGATGAATGTGATGAGAAAGCTTTTTAAACCAGTGCTGATGGTCACACTTTGGGGTTGCTGCCGCTCTCTTCCTGACTGGCATGCTTAATTATTAGAGGTAATCGATAGCTCCAATAAAGCCACTTTGTTTTCTCCGAACTAAATTGATTTTAGGCAACAGGACTTCATTTGTCTACTTATGAAGTCATCTATCGCATGAGTGGCTGGAAGTAGGTATCATCACGTCGCCAACAACTCTTAAACCTGTAATCTCAGCAGCTGTTGTCAAGATATGGATATAAAAAAAAAAATGGAAAAAATCTGGTCTTTAGAATATAACAGAATTAAATACATGATACATACATGATTACTTATTTAGTATTAATTATTTTTGCTAAGAGATTTAATGTACGCTGGTGCACATTGTTCCCAAGTCTCAGCAAAATTTCCACCCGATTATTGCAGCAGTTATTAGATACGACCATAGAATGCCCAGGTAAGAACACCTACTAATGCAAAGGTGAGATTTGGGTATATGTTGTTTTTTGAAGTGGTATTCTTTATGGTGTGCAGTTGTTTAACTGTTAATATTTTGCATCGTACAAGGGGTGTTCAAGTCAAACTTATGATTAAATTTATTTAGTTTTAGAGGAATTATAATGATCAGATCATTTAATTTGTCGGCTTAAGAGATACTATCGTTATCTATTGATCACAGTTAAGACTTTTAAAACCCTTGCATGGTTGAGTGCGCTTTTATTTGACTGGCTTACAGATTGTTGTTAGGGGCTTTGGCCATGCGGAGAGGGCATTTTAGAGATTGCTGTTTCGCTTTGATACAAGCCCTAAAAACACACAATTATAAAAACCACTATCCAGTTCAGCTGTTAAAAAAAAAAACTCAACTCTTTATAAAACTCTAACATAGGTGAAGGAGGTTGCGTCCTCACTCCATGTTCCATCAAACCACCTTTTTTTATTATTTTATTTTATTTCTTTAACTGTGTGTCCATCAGTTGACACGGCATTCACAGTATCACAGTTTTTTTTCCATTGTTGTGTTTTTAATTTACCTGTTTCGCAAATGCTCACAATTTGGAAGATCACACATTGATTACAAAGAACTTTGATTTCACCATTGCTATAGTTTGTCGTCTTCTTACTCATTTCCTTTGGTGGCATTTCTCCACCTAATTCTTGTGCCTGATTTCCACTTTACCTACTATGCACCTGCCCTTACATGGGGTTTATGAGGTGTTCCCTATGCTGAATAAATGATAATCCTATGCACCTTCAATGTAAAATCAAGTGGGATTCATCGATCAACTCACCTTAATAACAGTAGATTTACTTATTTTTTTCTCTTAAAAAAATACATTTAAGAGCAATTTTAGAGAATGTTGCTGCAAGATGACCAACATTTTCTACCCTTAATCGTCCTTGTTTACTCAAACCTTACATAAGATTCCCTCACATGCTCTATTCCTTTGTGAGTATAAGTTCTGCATTACTTAGAAGACCTCAAGACTGTATGTAAAGGAAGTATATGTGCAGCTTTGCTTTTTATTCCTCTGCCCTTTAATTTATGAGGTGGCATGCTCTCATTAGGATTCCTCACAGACTGGAGCTTCTTGACAAGATTTTAAAATGGCTTTTATTATCTTAGTTATGTGGAGATGGTTATATTTTGCTCTTTCAGTTTTATTAATTTGTTAGAATAATCGAGTTAAAATGAAGCTAAGAACAGTAAATTGTGATTCAGAAGCCTTTAGCGCTCGTAGTTATGACCTTTGTAAGTTAATGTTTAGACAATGTTTAGACTTCACGAGTAGACAAAACAATAAACTGACTTCCAAAACCACTTCAAAAATGAACCAAAACAACAAATCTGTATCGTCTGTCTGTGTCTGATCCATTACGCTGGTGCTATGCAGAGGTAAACAGCAAAGTAGCAAACTAATTCCACATACAGAGATTGTGTTTCCAAAGCATATCCTCTGTGCCAAATTGAAAGACAGAATTTGCCGCTCGTTGTAGCGTCCCCGTGGCGGTAATTTGCTACTGCTCATGTTTTAGCATTGCACACTGAGCCAGGCTGGGAGAAGAAGTGTTGCTGTGTGTCTCTGTAAAAAGACCTCCCCTGCAGCGGGAAAATAGAAAAACGTGTTGCGCTTGCAATTTCCTTCCTCAAAGGGGCTCTTTGGTATGCACATGGAGCCCTGAGAGGCGTAGCATCTAACTCCACCGTGACCTGAATACCTGCCGGCTCGAACACACACATGTAGAAGAGACATGCAGAAGGCTGCCGATTGCCATCTTCTCACACCAAGCAGATTTGTAACTCACCTCAGACATATTTCATCTCCGCAGTGCACTCGCTAAATTGGAGGACTGACATATTTGAGAGTTCAGGTGGTTCGTAGAAGCTGAGCGAGCTCTTTCACTGCTTGCTTACACCTCAATTCTGTCCTAATGCACACACTGAGCGAGGGAACATATGGCTGTCTGAGGGAGAGCCGCAGTGCGTTTGATGGATTCTGAAAGCTGCATCTAAAGGGTGGAAGCTAATTGTACGTTTTCAGCCTGTCACAACTCCTTCAAATCAACCGCTTCTGCTCTTTCTGGACATTATGTAAAATTCACATCAAAGGGAAATTCATCGTTGTTTTTATTGATGTGCTTGAACTGCGACACACACACACATGTACAGTATATGTATATATATATATATATATTTATGATTAAATGTGTACCATACAGCATTTAATTTGTACAAGCGTTAACAAACAAAAGAACTGGAATATATATATATATATATATATATATATATATATATATATATATATATATATATATCTGTGAATCTGTGTTTTGTGTGTAGGTTGTTAGAAATGTAGTTTAGCAATTTTTTTCAAGTCAGTCGTGGGATAAAATTATTTAGTACACTGGTATAAAGTACTTTTAACTTCCCGCTCACTTCACTTTTTTGAGGGTGCATCCATATCTATTTAGCATTCATACTAAAGAAGTTTGTAAAAATGCCATAACTGATGTATAATTCATGCTAATGGTCTTGGAACCATCTTATATAAATCATTCCTCTTCCACGAGGCATGACTAGTTCCCAGACTGCAGCTTCCATTCTGTCCAGTGTTTGTGTTGATCAGGTGCATGTTGAGATAATTTGAGTCCTTCTCGTGTCCACCGTGCCAGCCGGGCTCATGTCGGATATTGGTGTGCGTGTCTGCGGTGTGTGACTTGGGTTCAGAGTAGCTTGCGTTCCAGCAACTCTTTGTATTGGCTGTTTCAACTTGCCAGACGAGCATGTTTAGAGTTTGGAGCGCATTCAGGAAACCAATTTCCTAAAACGCCACTGTTGCTGTTGAGCTTGTAGTGACCTTGTCTTCCAGAGGGAGCTGCCAAGAGACAGCAGTAGCATCACGCTCTCTTTGAATTGCAGATTACTATGATGCATTTTAAAACGCATTTTTGCTGAAAGTGCTGGCATCCACAATTTGAGTTTTAGGATTTAAATAATTACACTACAGCTGTCCTCGGGCGTCTGTCTTTAGCATAGAACTCATCTCTCTCTCTCTCTCTCTCATTTTGTTTCTTTTTTTTTATTTAACTCTTGCACACCAAGTGCAAGCTATCACACCTTGAACACACTGTAAAATTATAATAGTGTAGAGAAAGAAGCACTTCTAGTGTCTAGAATCAATGCACATTGATCTGAAGAGCTTAAACTGCTTCCCCGCACGGTTGGAATAGATTTGTGCTATAGGTGTGTATTTGAACTATAGATTGGTCAAATTTGCAGTGTAAATGTGTTTGCATGGATATCAAGGTTAACAGTTGCATTTGAATCTGAACAATTTGGCTGACCAGGTTACAGTGCTGGCCGCTATCTGTGACTAGGCTAGTTAACAACTGTGTCATATATGCATAAAGTACGTCACTAAAAATGCATATATGTATCAATCCTGAGTTAACAGTAACTGCACGCATTGCATTGTTTATCGCATCCAAAGAATGCAATAATCTCCTTTGAACAGTCGATACTGAGATGTTACTGCTATTAACGCTCTGTAAATCCTTCATAACGACTCTAATCTGAGGTGCTGGTTGTTAATCTGTGATTTTTAAGGCTGGTAACTCTAAATGAACTTCTCCTCTGCAGCCGTTTCCCCACAGAAAAGAAAACACCGGGAGCCACAAAACTCATTTCACATCTAAAATGAAGACATATGCAGAACACTGCATAAAAAAACTGTAGTGTGTTGCATTTATGAAATCAATGAACTGCTACAGAGAAAAACGAAATCTTATTTCTGCATGCAGCAAAAACATTTTGAACTCCGGAACAAAAGACGCTGGGTTGAAGGTTACCTTCAAATAAAATACTCAACGTCTATTTGAGTCCTCATCGTATTTATGAAATGAAAGCCCAAACCTTAAATTATCCACCTGCTGCAGAACAAAAATGCTTTTTGCTTCTGTGGGCCATCAATCTTTTTGTCGCTTGTACTGAAGTGTGCAGTCTGCAGTCGAGCGGTGTCGCACATCGGCGGTTGTGACCCATACTTTAAGCGACAAAAGATTTAACAGTTTTTATTTTAATGATACAAGATCACTATAATTCTCAAATTTAGAATTACATTTAAATACCTAACAAACTAAAATATGATAAATTTAAATTAAACTCTGAATATTTATTTTCCTAATTCACAGGGAGGGGTTGCCGACCCCTGACCTACAGTAGAATGTAGAAAATAAATCCAGACTTGTGTCCAAAGTTTTGTACCAACTTTTGACTGGTACTGTATACGATATAGCCAAAAGTTTGCGGTCACTTGTACTCGTATGTGGTCCCTTCTCAAACCACAAAGTATGACCTGTCTTTACACACAGTTTCGCCATGAAGTGAAACTGTGAGCGCCATGAAAACATAGTGTTAAAGAAGTAGGGTTCTGAATGGCTCTGAACAACATCAAAGCAAGAAAGTGTTAAAGTACTAATGAATCATTTTACCTCTTAAAACCGGGTTTCTGTTAATAATTTGTTCATTGTTTCTTAAGTTAAAAGAATATGCTTGTTTAGTGTAATTCACAGTCGTTTATTGAACTGCTTACCTTCACCCTGCTAACACCCTGCACAAGCAGCGCCGCATGATCGCTTCCACACAAGAAACATTGCGTTTAGCTCTGCGTATACATCTATAGGTTTATTTGTAGACCTTAATTAGTGATCGCATGTGTAATAATGATACCATTAAATTTGCTGATCTGATTGGTTACAAAAGTGTTGAGGTCCGTCCTGTGGTCAGTCATTTGTTCATTATTGTCCGTGTGGACTGATTGTTTCAGCCTTAATGTTGTGTTTGTTAATTAGGTTTTGTGTTTGTGTTATACAGAATAAGATGTTTATCTACCGAGGAAAGGAGTACGAGCGGAGGGAGGATTTTGAGGCGAGGCTCCTCACGCAGTTCCCCAACGCTGAGAAGATGAAGACCACTACGGCCCCCAGCGACGAGCTCCGCCTTTCCTCTGGCCAGTGTATCCTTCCTTCGTGCTCACATCCTCCTGAAAACACAATCGTGTTGCTTCGTTTTATAGCTGCGTTTTAGATCTAGGCCCAATTAGGATGCTCCGGCTGAGATAATCTTTAAAGGATCTGTGTAGAATCCTACAGCAGGGTGTTGGCCTATGAGACGTTATCGGAATCTAAGAAGCATTGAACATTCTCGCAATTATCTGAAAGATCATTTTGTTTTTAAATAAATAAAGATAAAAATTGAATTGAATTAAAAGAGCCATGTTTTCTACACAGGATTAAACGGTCATACAGTATAACAGCAATAAATATTATTCAAATAAAATATAGCTCCTGACTTGAAAGAATAAACCTAAACATGTTGAAGTTTCAAGTGAAAAAAAAAAAAATTAGATTTCGGTATAAATTTGGGATGTTTTGTTGCCATTTAATATATTTTTTGTATCTCTTTGATAAAACCAAACATCTAACGGGCATTTAGATTAATAACATTACCAAGTCCTGTTTCGCTCATCATTTTTAATATATTGAGCCATGAAGCTTATTAAGGTCAAAGCAGATGCGACGTCAAGTAATATTTTAGTTAAAAATACTCATATACTCCATACAAACTTAAATAATTCTTTTGTTTATGTAAAGCTGCTTTGCGACAAAGGCAATTGTTAAAAGCGCTATACAAATAAAATTGAATTGAATTAAATTAAATATATTATTTGTTTGCTTTAAATTACTCTTATAAAATAAAAAATGCAAAATCGAATAGAAACCTCATATCTCAAATGATGTATCTTACCATTTTCTTGACTCTGTGTGTAGATATTCAATGTTTCACAGTGAAGCCAATGCTCGAGCTTCCTCCTAAATTCCAAAACAAGCCCGTGTGTGAGCAGATTGTCAGGTATCATCCTCATCTTCATTATTCATCTTCACAGAGCAGCGTTCTTAAAGATAGCATAATTGAAAGCAAAATGGGTCTACAATTCTTTTTTTGACAAAATTGTTTGACAATGCAATTCATCCATTTAATTTACAATAATTAGTTTTTTGGAATATTTTATCAAAAAACATGATTCTTGTTCACCGTAAGCTTGTAAGTTGGGACCATTGATGCAATGCAATGTTTTACTTCCCTTCCCTGCATTCTTAGCTATAATCAAGCAGAAATACAGAACTTATTTTACTAAGCCACAATATAATTGAGCTCAAAAGCATTGCAAATTATGTGCTTTAATTAATAGCGACTGTAAAAAATAAATAGGATCTTGGTCCTAATAATATCTCTGCCGAGGAAGCATTGTGAAAGTAACCATAAACAGAATCTACAAACCACTTCAATCCACCTTCAAATAACTTAAAAACTACTAGTGTTTCACCTACAGTAGGATGTCTCTCACTCCTTGGCACTTCGTATTTCTTTATCGAGGTCGTACCATTTGGGATCAAACTTAGGAATGTGAGAAAGCTCCCTTTGAATTATAAAACCACTTCTGTAATACACTGTACTATAGAGAATATCTGTGTCTATTTCTATCTGCCACAGAGATTGTCAAGTGTCCTGTGAAGCTAATTCACATTCTTAGTAAAACAGTTCACAGCAGCAACCAGAACACAATCTTGAGGCACTTTGGTAGTAGTGCAACAGGAACAAGAACCCTTCAAGTTGCCTTTTCTATTAATCAAATAGATTTGAGAGAGAATAAGAAAAGTGCATGTTCTGGGAACGCAGAACCGAGAATTGAACACCCTGATAGCCACTAATCTTCGACGCGGGCATGCTGATCACGTGAACTGTTTCAACTTTACTTTACTTTAGCACTTAAACTTTTTAAATTAAATGACTAGTGATCATACAGAATCATGAACAAGAAGTAGTTACTAACCAAATGATCAAAAGCTTGAGGATCTCGTCTTACTGTCGTGCTACTTTATTAGCATTGAAGTAGAAATTGTAGTTCTTTTAAAGTTTAGTCCTTAGTGTGTTTTTTTTTTTCTTTTTCTTTTTTTTCAAATCTCTGTATCTGTCTCTTCGCCTTGCCGTCTCTGTATTCGTTCCATCAGGGTGACATATTTCTTGTTCTAGTCAAACACACTCTCCTAGATGAATGAAAAGCCTGTACATATCCCAGATGTACTTTGATCTAGCTGGCATTGAAATGCTGCTGACTTTTCGGTTTGATATTTTATTCATATTGCACAGTAATTACAAAATCTAATTCAAAAGCCTCTGAGACCAGATGGCGTTTATTTTCAGGCAGAGAGTGTGAGGAGGAGAGAAAAAAAAGAGAGAGTGAAAAAAAAGCAGTTTCTTTGTACCTCATTGTCAGTGGAGGTGTGTGTATGTATATAAGAGAAATACAGAGTGAGAAGTTGTTGTCAGTTCTTTTTAAAGTCTCGAGTGTCTGTCATACTTCTGGTTACTGCATCTTCCTTCTTCCAGTCTTTTCCAGCTTTTCATAAATAAATGAAGCCCATCCATCGTATCGCCGCAAGCGTTCGCCCTGCTCCTCACTCCAGCAGACAGGAAATTCCTGTAGCCTCTATGACAGCTTATACACTACTACGCAATCATATCACATTTATCCGAGAACTGCCCCAGTGTCATGCTGTCTCACTAGAGAGATCAGTGACTCACTAACGGTTGCCCTGCTCTCTCTTACAGCTTTTACACCATCAATGAGGTCATTAAGTTTCAATACTCCAGACCCATCCGCAAAGGCGAGAAGGACCCGGATAACGAATTTGCTGTAAGTACCGGTTCGGTATATACTTGGGTAATGGAATGAGATGTATACTGGTGCTCTAACAAAGTGCAAAGCCATTGTAGATGTGTCGTTGGAGATTTTTGCAGTCTAAAGAAAAAAAACCTATGAATATATAGATATAATGTCATGTCTGACCACAGAATAGTTATTCTGCAATGAAAAAAAAACATCTCTCAATAGTCATGAACTATTATTTTAACACGAGTAAATGTATTGCTAATGTTTGTTTGAGGGGCGTTCAAGTCAAAATGGGAGATAAAATTTTTGATGAAAGGGGGCGTAAAAGCGATTGACATTTACAAAAGACTTATTCAACGCCTGATCCTTGAGAATCGACAGATAACTTTTCATCAACTTGCAGAAGAGGCACATCTGTTTGTACAGTAGGGACTGTACGCACAAGCATCACTTGCACATTATAGGAGCTCAGCTGGCAGTTATTGCCACATCCCCTGTACAGTCCTGACCTTACTCAGGAGTTCCTGAGAGGCCAGCGTTTCAGACATGAAGCAGGCAGTCCGTAGCAGAGTCTTATATAGGGAAATAAAAAGTTTTTAATTCTCATAACTGTATTCTGCATTAAGCAAAAGTCCCAGTTTGACTATAACACCCCTCATATTTAATCAGCGCAGCATCCATTTCCAGTTATTATCCATACGTGCAGATTTAAATCGGTTAAAGTGTTTCTACACATAAAGACCGTAATATGAACATGGACTATAAAGGCAGGTAACAGAGTGTCTCAGTCTCAAGCACTTCCAAATCATCCATGATGATTGATGGCTGCATTTCCTTATTAAGTGAACACATATCTGTATCATATATAGAACAATCAGTGTGATCAAGGACTGTTAAACAAATCTTAGATGAGTACTAAAAACAACCCAGAGCACCTGCAAAAAAGATGCAAATGTATTAAATTGAAAAAGCTAATAAAAAAAAAAAGGAAAATGTTCATGTCTTCTGAAGGGCAGACTAGCACATGTGGACCTTTTGTAACAATTGATCTGCTGGTGCTTTACATTCTTTCACTTTCGAAATCACTGAACATTCATCTAAGAAAAGAAAAACTAAACAAATTTAGAAATAAATCCGATTTGTCCAGTCATCCCAAGGTTCAGAAGGAGTTTAAGAACAATAACTGCATTTTCTAAGTGGTCTCTTCTGTCCAGCCATTTCTCTGACTATAATTTTTACCAATTACCTTTTTTTTCTGTTTCTGTTGTGTTCATTTTTGTAATTTCATTCCGTCTAATAGAATATGTGGATCGAAAGGACTACGTATGTCACAGCCTACAAGCTCCCTGGGATCCTGCGCTGGTTTGAAGTCATCTCCGTCTCTGCAGTGAGTACAACGATCCACCGTGTTTTCTGATTATCTTTTCCCTCGATTAATATTTTTTTTCTTCTTTTCGTTTCTCGAGCAAGGAGCGTTGGAATAAGGTCTGTTTGGAGAAAGAAATTGGTATTGATTATTAGATCAAAATATAAAGTGTTATTCTCAGTGGGTTTGAAAGCACTGCAAACACCAAAAGACGTGGATTAGAAACGTAATCTCACAGCATGACTAATTGCGCAGTAGGTTTGTACGAGTTATTTTGCTTGTCCTTAATTTAAAGTGCATTTGAGGATTCTAATAAATTAGAGAGGGAAAAAGAGAGAGAGGGACAAAAAGCTATTTTATCAGTTTGAGAAAGTGGCCTGTTAGCAATATCTGTCCTCACCGATTCTCCATTTTTGTGCTGGAGTTAACACTTTTGTGCCGATTAATTAGTCCGGATTGTGTTCTGTAATAACTCCGGCCTTGATCAGGATTTGAGACAATCTTTGACAATACAGCTTCGTTAGTTTCTCAGCTTGAGTGCTTCTCTCACACAAATCTTTCGCTATATCTCTCCGACTTCCTCGCCCTCTAAATCTTCTGATTTTTTTTCCCTCCTATGTGTGCGTGCTTGCGTGTGTGTAGCTCAAACTGATCTCGTTTCACTCATCAGATGCCCAGATTACAGTCTTTACTTGTCACTTGATTCTTATTTTCTTTCCCACGTAATCACAAAAACAGATTAGTTTCTCTCCCTTACTCTCCTTTCGTCTTCATCATGTGTGCTTTTGCATATTTCTATCCATATTCAGATGTCGCTGTTTATTCTGATAATCCCCACGATGTTCTCATTAGCTGTTTGCAGAGCTGTGCGTTGTGGCCAGGAATAGACAGATTTGTTGCGGTCTCAGCTTCAGTCTGTCACAGTGTAGTGTGACATCCTTCTCACAGACGGTGAACGAATAAGGACAATCTGCAGTAAATATCCGCTCCCGGCAGTATAGATCCTGATGAACAGATCACCTCTGTAAAGCCGTATCAGAGACACAAGGAGAGGATTGATTATGTATTTATTTATTTATTTTGTCTTCAAACTGGCTTGGACGTGATTTTTTTCTTGTACTGTAGGTTCTTTTACAGGATTGAATAAAGGAGGTACTGAGAAGCATCTCGTGTATAGTATATTGTAAAACAATGTTTTTTGTTTTGTTTTTAAAGATGAGTTGACAAAAATCTTCTGTGTTGCAGGGAAAGTCAACTACTAATTATAAACCTACAATCACTTTTCAACTCTGGCCTTACTTTTCTTAGCATCTTGTTACATTTAGTTGAAAAAAATTAAGCTACTCTCTTATAAAACTAAAAACGAGTCAGTAAAGGTTACATTGTAAAGTTTGAGGTGGAGATGATATATTTATTTTTACAGTGAAACTTCGGATTGCGGGTAACAGATATACACACACGCAGAGCCTGCGCGCATAAACAGAAACACTTATCAGTCGGGTTTTATTTTAACTTTTTTTAAAGATAAAGTGCAGGTTAATTTTTTTATTTTTACTTTATATTTTGTATTCATTATTTTTATGTATTTATTTTTTGGGCTGGGGAATGAATAATTTGAGTTTCCATTTTTTCTTGTATATGAATTTGCTTTGATTTATGAGTGTTTTGATTTACGAACCCGCTCCCAGAATGAATTATGTTCGTAATCCAAGGTTCCACTGTATTATATTTTTTATTTTTATTTTTTTTTATGTTATTGTACATTATTGGTTATCTGGTGAATGCTTATAGAAATACTGGATAACTTTTTCTTATTTAACAAGCTAACAAAACTTTAGTTAAAATTCAAGAAATTTGAAAACACAACCTTAATGTTTCAGTGATTAAACCAGCATTCTCAAACTTATTTTCTTATGAATTTGCAAGCAGGACTCCTCACTGTGCCTAGAATTAGATATTACAATTACAACACACCAAGTCTTCCTAAAAAAATGTTTTTCCCCTTTATCTCTAAAGGATTTTTGATCTGGTGTAACTGCTTCTTTAAACTCGTTTGATTTCCAACTTTTATTATGAATGGGATGCTGTTGTGCTGAATATCGGTACGGCTGTGGGCAAGAAGGCACAGGTCGACCGTCAAAGGCTGCTAATATGCAGTACAACAGAACTCCATCTCGTGATATTGTTTCATTATGAATAACCTCAGCCAACTAACTATTTTAGGGTTGAATCCCAAATAGCATAAAAAGGAAAGCTAGTGCACAATGTGGGGTGTAAACACTAAGTAGTACCCTTGTTCGGGGGTTAACAGTTACAAGAGCACCTGTGAAGCGAAGTGATGCATATAGTTAAACATCCCAGTGCTGTCGTACTCTATGTCAGCACTCATGCAGTGCTTCTTGTCTAATGAGATGACTTGGTCTGTTGTATAAATCAGCCTATCGCTGTGTTTACAGGAAGAGATTAGCCCTCTGGAGAACGCCATGGAGACCATGCAACTGACCAATGAGAAGATCAACAACATGGTCCAGCGCCATCTCAGTGACCCCAACCTTCCCATCAACCCCCTGTCCATGCTGCTTAATGGCATCGTCGACCCCGCTGTCATGGGCGGCTTTGCTAACTATGAAAAGGTGAGAACCGTGTTGTTGGTTTTTTTTTTTTTTTTTTTTCGTTTTTTTTTTTTTTTTCGTTTTTTTTTTTTTTTATCAGCAAGAAAGCACAAAGCATTTCTTTCAACAGTGCGAAATACCTGACGTTAAATGCTTAATGCTGAAGAATAACAGTGTAATAAACGTCAAATGCTATGAAAGCTGTTCATCTACGGATGTATTTTAGCTTTGGGGGAATGACTCATTGAGAATAATTGTCTTGTTAGTTGAAGCATCAAATCTAAATCATTTGTTTAGATACCTGCGTAATGTTTCCGATGGAACTAATCACACAGGTGCTGGAGAAATCAAATGAATGCAAATCTAAAATTTGAAGTGCCATCATGGAAGGAGCAAAAAGCTCAGCGTGCAATTTGTTGATTGTTTACTTCTCTGTTTTATCCATCACTCGCTTAAAATAGTGAAACCACACTGGATAAAACATGATGAAAATCTTCTCCGGCATTTATAGTGGTTGTGCTTGGATTTGTAAAATACATGTGCACAACTTGCCTCTAATAGGCTTCTAAATGGCTTAGAACTGCACCCAATTTCAGATTTAAAATCTTATACAAACTCATGCATAGAAATAGATCCTGAGCTATCGTGTAAATTTAACTCTGACACAATAACCAAATATTAGTTCTGTCACGATCACCAAATGTGTTTCTTTACCCAATTAAGGGTAAAATCTCTTACTGCTTTTTATATTTAGCGAACTAACTATTAATTCCATAATCAAAATCCTGGCCAACTTGTGTGTTGTTGAATCTGAAAGGCGGACAGATCGGCCAGGAAGGCACACTGCACACGCTTATGACTTCTTATGTAAAGAGCACTTGAGGACTCGGCACAACACTGAAACAAAACTAAGTCAATATCATTATCCCAGGCAGGTTAGAGAGCTAGCGGTCTCTTTTCTTTAACATGTTTTACTATAAGATGAGAATAATACTGGAGCTCAACTCCCGGGTGAGATTGCCTCATTGCAGTACTGATATTATATAGTTTCAGGAAGCAATTTTGCTTGGGCTACACTCTGTAGAAGCCTATATGATGTAATATTTGTGGTGTTTTTTTTTTTTCTTCTTTTTCCTTTAGAAGCATGCACAGTATGAAGCATGCAGAAAATCCTCAAGAAACCCTTTGGCGTTTTTTTCTGTAATGCGTCTCTCCCAACTAGAAGGAACATTTCTCATCTAAGTTCAGATCAGATTTATTTTATATGTTTTTCACGAAAGAAACCAAAAAAGAAAAGGCCTAATTATTGATTAATGATGGTTTTAGTGTTCGTTAGTATTTAATCTATCCCCTCTCTTCCTATTTAAACAAATTATAGAATGTATATAAATTTCCTTTCAGCTGCTCCCATCAAGGTGCGGCCACAGCGGACAATTCGGTCCTGACACAACATGGCACAGGTTTCACGCTGGATGCCCTTCCTGACGCAGCCCCTTTTATTTTCTAACCGGGCTTGGGACCAGCACTGCATGCATTGGCTGGGTAGTATGGTGTTTGGCAACCCACTGATGGCAGGACTCAGATCACCCTGATCCTCAGATCAACAATCTACAGTAGAGCCTTAGTCGCCTGAGTCACCACTCCCGCTAGATTATATAATGTTTATAGATATTACTATCGAGAAGTAACACGTCTGCATATAAAGCATGTAGAACAATGTAGAATTATGACTTGCAACCCACCTTTGATACCACAACTCTAAGTGATAGTTCAGGGTGTAATTCAAATCCAGGGTAATATTAGTGCACTAGTTATATGACGTTATTGTTTCTACTGTAACAACAAACTCAGAGTTTGATAGAATGATCATTATTTTTGTTAGAGCTTTAAAAAGAAGTATTTAACACAGACTTTGTTGAAGCTTTGTGAATGCCCATTTAAAAACATATTAACTTCGAGCAAGAGCAAAAGAGAGAATGAGGATACTAAGAAAGCAGCTGTTTATGCCTTTTGTAATGTAAGTGAAAGCTTGTTTATGGTGCCATCACACTGAACTATAAACAGACTGTAATTGCTCGAAAATCACTTTGGTATAAAAAAAAAAAATACCTCGCTACAGCATGTGCCGTTTTTGGAAAATAATCACTTCAGATTTCTAACAGCTGTTGATTGTTTCTGTAATGACGTAATCAGTTGTTGTTTTTTTTTTTTTACATCATATTTGTAAGTTTGTCACAGCTGATGGTCTCGCACTGTGTGGTTTGCCTTCAATGCTGGTTTTTGCTACTTTAAACTTCTTCATCCATCTGTACACGTTGCTTTTGCCAATTGTGTCATCTCTGATCTCTGTAAACATGGTGTAGCTCAATGGGAGACCATCAGTGCGTTAAAGGGGATTTTAAAAAGGATTCGAGTTCAACAATGGAGCAAATATTGAGTAGTACCTTTATATAAAGGAAGAGTTACTCTGAACAACCGGTGTCAGTTAATAATAAAAAAGTTATGTCCGTTTTTGCATTACTTTCAGTACAGCCCATGTATTTATAATGAAATCAACACTGTCGCATCCGCTCTTGTCTTGTCCACAGGCATTCTTCAATGAGAAGTACACCCAGGAGCACCCTGAGGACCAGGAGAAGATTGACAAGCTGAAGGACCTGATCGCCTGGCAGGTACGTCCTTTTTACAGCCCTTTCTGTCCCAAAACCAACATCAGACGGCTAAAACCATCCGGAGACCCATTCGGCGACTACTAAGTACTAAAGACCCATAAAATACACTGCATAGAATGGTGATGATACTCTTCATGAGAGACATTTTTTCAACAAGCGTTATTTGAATGAGGCTTTTTTCCCCTCTAAAGGGCCCATAAGGCCAATAATACAATATAGAAAATGTCAAGATAAGAGACTGGAAAGTTGTATTTCAAGTGTGAAGGCTTTTTATATTGTATTTATTATAATCTTTACTGCTGACCACAGTAAGTGCTGACTACTATAGTTTTTACATTGACTAATCTGTGAAGATGTGAGAAGATGATTATAAAAATATTAGAAAAAGCTCCTAATCCTTAACGGTGCATAGCATAGATAAAGCCATAAAAGATTTTTTTTAAACAAATTCACAAATCAAGATCATCTGATAATAAACTCATTGTGCCAGCTGGAAGTTAAAATATAGTAAAAGTTGACAACAGATTTTTTTTTTCTCAGCATGATCATTATACTGGCATAATCAGAAATATTTAATGGGGTAATATTTTCATTAATGTTCAGCCTAAAAGACAACCTCTGGTTTGGTTGCACAATTTTTATTTGCTAGAAAATATAGCTTTTTTATTTTTTATTAAATGAAAACATGAATAATAAATGTTATACTATAATAATAGTAATCATAATAATTCTTCTTATTATTATTACTATTATTGTCCATTATATTGTTAATTGACTTGCAGAGAGCTGAAGTGATTTTTGCACACACTTGTTTTACCAGGACACCTCGAAACTGAAGTTTTAAATGGCAGGAAAATGGTTTACAAAAAAAACATTTTTATAAAAAAAAAAAAAAAAATCAATTTTCACCTTCACTTCACTGGAGACATGTGAAATACTTTACAGTGTTTTCCTTAAAAAGTCTTTCATGCACTGTGGCGAGCAGATAATAGAGGTTTGTGCATGCACGCACTAATTTGTTTGGTTGTTTATTTCTCGCACAACACAAGACTTTTGGTTGCTAATATCCATAGGTGCACTACAGAGTAGTGCAGATTTGAAGAGGCCAAGCCCTTCGTTATTCATTGCATTATTGTAGCTGACCTAGACATTTACCGGCTTGTCTTTGGACGCAACACTATCCCCGTACAAGACTGCATGTATTCTAATCAAACAAGGATGTCTGTACTTTTCTCTGTTCTCTTTTAAAACTCACATTGATTTTACATTTTCACATTACATGTATAAAATATGAATGAGGAATGTAAGGTCATGTTCCTATTAACTTGTTGGCATGGCTGCCCACTATGGGCCTTTAATATCATAGGCCGAAACACTGCTTCACTACTCTGTATTTCTATATTATCTAATTTACAGCTGTTCCTTTAGATGAAGGTAATCAATTCCACACGTTGTGAATACTTACAAATGTTAGCTTATTTTTACATATCAGACTGAAACACAACAAAATGCCACGAAAGCCCATAACACGCAGTTAAAAAGAAAGTATCTAAAAGATGCTCCAGCATATGTTCCCGCAAATGTTCAGCCAGAGCAGCATATGCTTTAGTGTAATTTTTCATCACACCTATAAATATAAATAATTGCAGCAATCGGGCTCGTTTTCCAAGTCCTGGTAATTGTTTTGTGTATACATGGTCAGGCGTTGAGCTGAGTAGAGGCAGCGCGGGTCGGATTAATGCATGTGGTTAGAAATACAGCAGAAGCATGCATGTTTGTATGCGTGGGTTTATTTTGGTTAAGAGTGGACAGTAGAAACCATAAAGGGCCCGGTTATTTTTAGAAAGTTGTCTTGAATCCTGTAATGCTTTAGAGATAAATGTACCGTATGCCACATTGTATAACATCCAGAATTTGTTATATTTGCTTAGCTAAGATTTCAGGATGCGTAATGCATTTATAATATGTTTATTAGAAGTCTTTAAACACTAATGTTGTAATGTTTATACAGTATTATAAAAGTACTGCAAGCATAATATTTTGTGCAAATCTACAGTAGTATAGTTTTTTATAGTACATTATTTTACATTACACTGTAAAGTCACAAGGTAATGTCTTTTAAAGTTATATGTACAAAGTAATTTTCATCTTCATATCTCTCAATATAGCCTGATAGCAGGCATTGTAAAGTTTCATACATTCTACATTCCTGTAAATACATGTATAATGCAATAAGGATAACTGATTTCTAGAAAGTTGTATACATTAATTGTTATTCCGATACATAACTAGCTCATCCATGGATTACGTTACTAGCTTTGAATAGTGTTAGCTTACACTGTCCGAGCACATTGTAGTTTTCTCTTACCTCATGTTCTACTTATTGAATTTATGAATTGTCTACGTCTGATCTCTAATATTAGTAAATTTTACCTGTTTTACCATTTAAACATTCTTTCTTTTGTATCATGCGTCTTTAGCTTGTTTAGTGCTGTGCATTAGATCGATTTTGTAAGCTCTCCCCTTGTGCAGGTTGTTATCTGCTCTAGGGCACATGTCACACACACTTACCCTCAACTCATGACCCTTCTGGCTGTGTAATAGGCGCCGAAGTACTCGCTGCCTTTATAGATGCGCAAGAGAGGAAAATTACATGTAGAGGCCATTTTGTTGTAAGATCTTTGATTTGGGCAGGACCACAGACATGAGATCTTACGGAAATAGGGTAGTTTTATTAGCAATAATAGGTAAAGGGAATTTAAGGTGGGAGAAAAAAAAGAAGGGGGAATAGTGGTGAGGGTAGGCAGGTGTTGGTCCAGAGGCAGTGCCCAGCTGGTAGAGGGGCACCTGGAGTGCATTTGCATGGGCAGCGGCTTCTGCCGGCCACTCAACAAGGTTTTCAGGGTCAGCCGACTCCACCCAGACATCCGACAAGTCCTTGTGACGTCCAAAGTCTGAGTGGCTTTCCCGGCTTAACTTAACCGGGTCCTTAGCGGCGAGTGCTGGTACAACAGTGGTGTTTAGTCCACCCATCTTTAATACATGCTCACCTTTGAAGTCCCCGGGGTGCGGAGCATCGCCCAACCCACATGCCACTGGTAAAAGCTGGACCCTCAAGTGGGCAGCGACTTCTGTGGGCTTTTTAATATGGCTTCTCTCGTCGTCACCGCCAGCCGTCCTCATCCAGCTATCCATTGGCGCAGCCAGATAAAAGTACCGTGGCAGCTTGCGAAATTTTTTGGTTGATCAGTGATGAAACGGCATTTAGTCTAAGTGCCCGTAAAGTCCTTGGGGCGCGTAGCATTGCCCTGCTCACATGCCGCTTCCGCATTTAGCGTCCACCACTCAGACACAACTCAGCACTCAGGACCTTGAACTCTCTCTGGACTTTGAACGCTGGACCACGAGCGAAGATCCCCGTCTCGCTTTCATTAAGTGGCAGGAACCCAAGATCCAGTCCTCTCATCCTGCACCAGCAAATCTAGATAGGCCTAGATAGGGAGCTTTGGGAATGAGCAATGGACGGAAAAATTTGAGCGAATGTCCGTTAGAAGTGACAGTGCAAGGGCAGCAGTCAGAGAGGTTCACAGTGTAGCAGTAAGGATCATATATGTAGGTCAGGGGTATGACATAGCAAAAAATATATAGATATCTAAATAAGATCCTTTATCTAACTGCTCATTGTGATGTGCTTATTATCAGGCTGGAGCTCACGCTGCATGTTAATTCAGAGATAATTAATTAGGAAAAGGTTGTAGGGGGTGAACATAAGCCCGAGTCACAATCTTGAAAAAGTTGACCTGGCAATCATCAGGAGCACCAGTTAGTACAATTTTCCATCGGCAGGCTCATGTGTTTTTGGGGAATGAGTATGCTTTCTTCTTAATTTTCCTCCAATGTCGTTGACTTCAGTAACAATCACTTGTTAATTTTTTTTTAATAGAATTTACCTTTACACCACAGTGATTTTTAACTTGTGAATTTCATACTGTATATGTATTCATGTAAGAGTCAAGCTCAATTAATGGGTCTAATTCACACAGCCTTAAAAGTGAGCAAAAGAGAAACAAAATGTATAACATGCACCTCCATATCTCATTTCAGAGAATAGAGTACATTACAGTTTAATCAGGATATATTAAGCAGTACCCTTACATCTGTCCATTGATCTTCTGTGGAACTCTGTTTTAAAGCAGATTGATGATGACTATATTCACAGACCCCACTTTCTCTCTATTTCCCTGTACGAAAATGATTCTGTCAGGATGGTACTTTCCCCCCCCCCAAGAATATTAAATTCTGTGTGCTGATACAGGTTCGGATTTCTCTTTATTTGCATGCATTCAGCATTTTTGGGTTAAGAGCCAAGCTAATCCTGAAGCTGCACTGCTATGCCTTGTGAATGCGGAAATGCTTGCACAGGCATATATTTACCACTTACATACATTTCTCAAAGCATTTTAATATTGTATGATCTGTGCTTTGCTATGCTTACAGCATTTTTAAAGGAAATCTTAAACCGCTTCACACTATCAGTTGGTATTTTAATGCTGAGCATTAAAACAGAATGAAATAAAAGGGTTTTGGACATGTTGAAGGTTTAAAGGAATACTCCAGATTTTTTGTAAACTGATAAACTAAATTACTACAAGTGAGAGTAGAATAGAGCTGTGGGGAAAAAAAAAGATGTTTGATAATGGGAGTTAATCGATATATACTGCCCAGCCCATAAAAAGTCACCACCTGGATTTAACTAAGCAAATAGTTTAGATCCTTCCACTGGATAATTACTGCGGTGATTAATATAGTTCAGCTGCCAACAAGTTACTTAACCCCTGATACCCCTAATACAGTGATTACCTTCTCATTTTTCAAAGGGTCAAATTTCAGACTGGTCAAACTCCATCAAAAAAATAATAATATTGCGTACTGAAGAATGAATTATTAAAACCTGGTAGGATAGTCGTGAACCATCATCTTCGAGGAAGAAATATGGTTGGAAAAACATCCTGAATGAGCCCAATGAGAGATCAAATCATTAAAAAACTAACAGTTGTGTTTAACAGTGAAATTAAGAGCATTTCCAAACACGCACAATGCGAAGAGAGCTCAGGGATTGGGACTAAACAGCTGTGTAGCCTTAAGAAAACCACTTATCTGTGAGACTGATCTTAAAAAAGGCATCAGTTTGCTAGAGAGCATAAATAATGAACTGTGGAGCATGGGGGGTTTGGGGGGGGTGTCTCATGTTTTCTGAAGAGTTCAGATTTACCCTGTTCCAGAGTGATCATAAATACTGCTTACTGTACAAGCCTGTGGGCGCAGTGTTATGATCTGGGGTTTCTTCTTTTGGTCAGGTCTAGGTTCAGCAACGCCCAATGTGCCCAAAAAATAGAGGTCGTCTGATGACCTGAATATACTGAATTATCAGTGGATTTTTTTTCTTCTTTGGTCACAAAGGCATCTTCCAAAATGATGATTCCAGGATTCATCAGGCTCAAATTGTGAACGAGTGGTTAAGTGAGCATGAGACATCATTTTCACACTTGGATTGGCCACCACAAGAGTCCAGACTTTAAACCCAGTAAGAATTTTTGGGATGTGCTGGAGAAGCCCTTACGCAGCCGTCCAACTCTCCCATCATCCATACAAGATCTAAATGATGGAAATTAATATTGTGACACTGCATAAACCTATCAAAAACAATGACACGTTTTAAAACGAAAAGCGTTCCCATGAAATATTAGGGTGTGGCATTTTTTTTATTTGGACGGGCAGTGTATTGGCTATATGACACAAACCACAAACCATTACACTAAATCAGAAGATGTCTTGAGAGCAAAGTCTGCATAAGATGTTCTTTAATAGTTGAAGTCAACTTAAACATTGAAAAAAAAAATACATTACCTGGTGTTCAGCTAACCACACATTCGTCTCTCGAAAAAATAAATGCAATATTAATTAAAACCCTGCAGCCCACAAATTATTTATTTATTTATTCATCCACCTCCAGTAATCGGTCTATCCAGGTCATAGATCTATCCAGGTGGATCAGAAGTCTGTCCTGGGATCACTGGTATGAGGCAGGAACTCAGCCTGGAGGTGATTCCAGTCTATTTCCACATATTTTTAAATGAAAAGGTTCAGATACCTAAAATGGATTTTTAAAATAAATTGGCATGAGGTTCAAACGGTAAAAACCCTCGATAGTCCAGTCCATCATTTTCCCACTATTTAACCATGATGTTTTTTAAACAGCCTCGCTTACTGACCAGTTTAAGAAACAGTCAATGTGTCAAGCAGCGTGAAACAAACACGACTTGGTGTTTGGCGCTTGGCTGAGAATAACATGTAATTATGTCTAAGGTCAGGATCTGTGTTGAGACGGGATCAGACAGCTGATTGCCATGCATTGCATAAGATCGTAGTGACTGATGTTTGCATTTTTTGTCTCATTTCTTTCCTTAATGTGGCCCGTGCTTTATATTTGCCAAAAAAATCTCAATTTCTCTGTTTTTTAGGTTTGAGAGAAATGGGGTTTTGCTTAGTCTTGTGTAGAACTATATTTCTAGTGAAAACCATTGAGACATCTGCAGGACTATTTCTTATATATAGTGTTTGTGATATTACAAAGGCTGTTTGGGTGAAATCCGAGTACTTTAAAAAATAATCCGAAAATTGTATATATTGCATTTGATTGATGTTCCTGGAATGAGGCCTTTTGTTATCCATAGTAATACACACACTGGCCTACAATCTGTCTTGCAAATAAATATTCACCTTGTGTTAGATTGCTCTGCCTGTTTTATGTGTCAGAGTCTATAATGTAACACGGGAGACGTATCAAACACTTACAGGGATGTAATGAAGCAGGATTTAGTGTTTATGTGGTTTATGCATGGTGTCTGGTAAATGTCAGTGCAGAACACTTTTGTGAATTTAAAACATCATAACCCGGGGTTGATCAAAAAGAGCCTGAGCTAAACTGCAGGCTTGCTTCTTTATGTTTTCCTTTCTGCATGAAATACAAATATAGGACTGACAAACCCCAGAAAATAAATCACATTAGAAAAGCAAATATTTAGATCACTGATACTGAGCCACAATACACTGATAGATCCTAATGTAGCCACATATGCAGTCTGTTAAGCAAATCCCAGTAAAGCAAAGAGCCTAGATCCCAACTTCTGAAGCTATATCCAAAGCACAATTATGAATCCTGCTAAAAAAATTAATTTTGCATAATGGGTCCCTATTAAAATGTCTCATACACAATACAGTACACGGACTATACAATATATAGCCATAGAGTGTTTTTGAGCTGTATGTAAAACTCCTCTTTTTGTGCATTCGCTCCATTTTTAGATCCCGTACTTGGCAGAAGGTGTCCGTATCCACGGTGAGAAGGTAACCGAGGCCCTGCGACCCTTTCATGAACGTCTGGAGGCGTGCTTCAAGCAGTTGAAAGAGAAAGTGGAGAAACAGTATGGTGTGAAATCACTGGTAAGAACTAAACTGAACCAATATAAAACTGAATGAATTTCTCTCCAGTCCGCCTTTTAAAACCCTCCATCAGTTGACCCTTAAGTCTGACTGATAGGATTCTTCCTGAACATGTTCATATTAATTCAAATATTATCTCAACAGTTCATATATTAAAGGTCATTTTACGGTTCTTCTAGAGGCTGTGCTGAATTCTGTCATATTTTCACTCCTCCAAATATAAAAGTTCAAAACGAATTAAACAGTGACTATATGATTTCCATAGTTACATTGCAGATAAGAGAGTCCTAAATCCAACATTGTTCCTCATGTGTGACATGCAGGCGTGTTTTATTGGGGTACGCATGTGGTCCTGAAAAATTTATGGGCATCGACTGCAGTCATTGATTGTTGCTATAGTAATATAAACCTTTCTGTTTCTCTCAAGAATAATTTAAACCATCAAGCATGTGTTCCAACAGAAAAAGAACATATTTGACATTTTGATAAGAATGGCTTTACAAAAAATGTAGAAAAGTAAGCTTGCTGTCTGAGAAAATAGTGTCATAGCCAAAATAATAAGCAAGAGAGACTTTACCTGTACTGTGTCCAACAAAACAAGAAGAAAAACTTGTTTAAATAATAAAAAAAAAAAAAAGACTTCACCTTTCTTTATTTTTAATCACAAACAGGAGGCAGGATTCCCAAATGTAAAGGCACCCTGAGGGTTCCCAGACAGCTAGGCATGGCACAATTATCTAGCATTTACAGAGTGCAAATATCTGATGCCTGACAGCTATGAAAAATTACAAAAACTGATAATCTTGTCTCATATACAGACAGTCATAAAGCCTACATGCAATTTTTTTTTTTTTTATAAAGCTAAAAAATAAACTACAGCCGGGGTGTCAGCTGTTAACAGAGTCTGATGCCATGTGCTTAAACTTGCCAGTATTGTCGCTTGCGTCCTCTTCCAAAGCTCTGACGGTTTTCCCAGGCTGTTAAATCTGTCTCTCATCTGGGAGAGAAAGTGAGTGGCAAAGTTATCATGCAGAGGTTTTGACTAACACGAGTAAATTCAGGTCAGTAATCATCCTGCCTCGGCCTCAAAATGTTGATTCGACCTCACAGCTATTTTAAACGGATTTAAATCTGTTTATTATGTTAAAGCATTAACAGTGATTATTATAGCAGAAGGAGCACATGGCGACTAATACACATTCTATAATTCCAATAGTCAAAGTAATCAGACACTAACATGGTTTTTTATTCAATTTAATTGATTATGGAAAGGATTACCTACCTCGTTCAATCAGATATATTTTTTATTTAGATTGGCCTCAACTGGTTTAATCTGTTCTGATTGAAGCATTTATGCGCCCATGTGAGCTCTCAGCTAGGTTATTTATGGATATTAGACTGCATGTAATCATAGCTGGTGAGGGAGGGAGAAGGAAAAACACAGAGAGGCAGAATACACACAGGGACGTAAGACTCGGATTCCCACTTATGACCTGATTTTTATTTACAGTCCTATTTATAAAGAGCTTAACCGGTAGTGATTATGGATGAATTCTTATACTGCATCAGATTGAAGGCTAAAGATTTCAACAAGCAGCGCTTATGCATTAAAAGAAAATATGCTAAACTTTTCTCACCCAAGTGCACAATTAGTCTACATTAAAGTGCTTATAGTAGAGCAGGGGCTTCACATTGTGTGTTAAACATTGCTAGTTGAAGGTTGCAAGTTCACTGGAAATTATCATTTCTGCATAAAAAATGAGCGGACTAACATCAGAACAAGTACCAGCGCAAGCATCTGTTCAAATAGATGACATGTTAACATAGCTGACTGCCTGAATAATTAGGCATACAGTGTAAACGTAGCTTGGTCCTCTGTTTGCATATTTTTCACAAATGTGTTTTTTTCCATTCATTATCATACACCGGAATATTAAACAAAAAATAAATGAAAAACCACTCACTATTGTCTTCTTATCCCACATAAATAGTTCTCTTTCCTCTAACTGTCTCTTGGTCCTTCTGTCTGTATTTGTCCCCTAACTCCCCTCCTTCGCAGACATGCCTGCTGAGTCCCATTAATAACAGGAGAAACCGAGAACGAGGGAGATTAAGAGAGAAAGAGGGACAATTAATAAGCCAGAGGGAGCGAGGGGAAGGGGAGACAGAAGTTAGAGTAGTAGTGATGGCTCCCAGCAGGTATTGATGATCAGTTTCTGAGGCTCACAGTGCTGGTGGTCAGTCACCTCACAGTCCAACCATGGCTCATGTGGAGCCTGGACGTAATGTGTGCACTAACAGGCCACTTCAAGGACAGAGTGTGTGTGAGAGAGGGATGGGGTGGGGGACGACACGTGTGTCCTGTATCTGGCTGGTCGCGGACGAAGTCATGCATGAAGAGTTTGGCTCACCTTTTAACGACAGCTGGTGAAAATTCCTGTTATGTTTCAAACTGTATAAAAGTCAAGCAGGGTGAATCAGCATGCAGGCCCTCTCCCTGAGCGTACACTTTTATCAGCAGAGTTCAGCACATTCATCTTGTATCTGTTCTCTTAGTTCATCTTTGTTCTGTCCTGTGTGTGTGTGTGTGTGTGTGTGTTTTTCTTTTCTTTTCAACTGTTCAGTTAAACACTTTGATTCATTTGGAATTTCTGTCCGCACCGCATGCTGCAATAGCTTGTAAAGCTCAAAGGTCCTTTTTACCCTTGTTTGAAGTGTTAAAGCCCAATGAAAACTCGCTGTGCATATGGTGTGTTTCAGCCCCCGATGGCCGACGAGCGCCGTGGCACACGTCCACGGTCGATGGTTCGCTCCTTCACCATGCCCTCATCTCAGAGACCGCTGTCTGTCGCATCTGTCACCTCCTTATCATCGGATAACTCGCCCTCAAGACCTGGATCTGATGGGTACAACATACACACACACACACTTTTCATCACCACTAGATAATGTTAATCCTATCTTCATGTTAGAACACTTTTTATTGTGCATATTGCTGAGTAAATTTCCTGTTCAACTGCTGGAAAACATACATCACAAACAGCTTAAGCAAGCTTAATAAGATATTAAATGTTTTACATGCTGTGAGCCAGTTATAGCTGCTTAAATGGTCATGTATTCAAAGTGTATTATTTCGATAGCTGTACAATACCCCTACATTACAGTGCTTTTGGACATATGGGTATTGTGCAACTACCGAACTAATACACTTTTGCCATTACATAGTGCACTAATAAAAAAATAAAACCCATTCAGTGCACACCAAAGTATTTAATATGTTAGAAGCAATTCTCTTCTTGTATAACAAGATTTCTATACTGCGTTCTGGAAGGTTATGTTTTAACATAAAAAAATGTGCCGAAAAATTCCTTTACGATAATGTCACGATACGCTTAGCAGCTGGAGTGTGCTTTTTCATTCATGTGCTGATGTAGACCTGAAAAGCTTCTCAGAATTCCTCACTGTGTGACTTCTCTCCGTTTTGTACCGCAAAGCTTTTAATTTCCAACCACCCGTTGCCTTTCTCTAAATCAGCGATGGTCATCAAACAAAAGCATTCACTTTCTTAAATGGACTACAAAGTCTGATAGTGCATTAAAAAAGAATCAGTGCTTTTATGAAAAGAAATAGGGTTAGTGAGGGGTATGTGTGTGTGTGTGAGTAAGAGAGAGAAAAAAATAGAGAGACAGACTGCGAGAGGCAGAGAGAGTTATAGATTTATAGATGTCAGTATGAGTGGATCCTCTTAGTATTGTCTATCTATAGATTTATGATTAGGAAAAGTATTTGTGGATGGTTGTGATGATGAAGTGTGTGTTTGTTTGTGTGTGTGTGTGAAAGAGAGAGGGAGAGAGAGACATATTGAGAGGATGTTGCTGCTCTTGCATAGCATGCACGGCGATGCCAGCCTGAAGGATTAATTAGCCCATGTTTGCAGAGTGATCTCATCAGTGATGCCCTCCACTGGTATTTAATTGCAAAGGGCATCACACCCCATGCTCTTTCATTTGATCGGTTAATCCATCTGGTTGAAGCGGTCTGATTCGCTCAAACTGGCACAAGTACTTTAAAATACCAATTATGAGAGGCAGCATTTGTGTGTGTGAGAAGGGCACTGAAACAAATTCCTGTCGAGTCTGTTGACATGGCAAATATCATTATTTATTCTGTGCACATGTTAATTCATCGAGTTTTTTTTTTTTCTTTTTTATAAAACTATGTATGAGACGTGGAGACTGGATTTGTGGAGACGAGTTTATTTTATTGTTTTGGTTGGTATAAAACATGTCTTTGATGTCCACTGGTGACGAAGCTATAGGAGTTGTGCCAGGTTTAATAGTCCAGCTTGAAAAATACTTGCTTTTTTGTACTGATATGTTTTTACTGTGCTGAAAGACAGTGTGAAATAGATCAATAGACTCGCTCATGGTTATAAAAGTCTGGTAGATCTACTTTAAAGAAAGTTCATTCATTTAAACAGATGGCAAAATAATGGTCTCCAAATTATGTAAATGTAGCTCAGGATCACACAGTGGTGGACGCATGGAGTGTAAGTCAGCAGAACATCTTCAATGTACACCGGCATAGATTCCAAAGCACTACTGGAGTGATGTAATGATGTAAGATGAATTTAGGTTGTGATCTGTTAATTGTGAAGACCATAGCATGTGATTTATATCAGCTCCATTCTTATCAATCTGTTCAGTGAGTCCTCACGCTCTTTATTTTGAGGTGCCATCCTTGGAGAAATCATGCTCATCAGGATGGAAATGTTTTGCCTCAAATGATTCCAGTAAAATAAATGCACACCACAGCATGACCAATCTGGCATGTTTTCCCATCCATTTATTTTCCTTCTGTAATTACCGTGTTGTCATGTCCAGATATTCCATATCCCTATTTCCGGATATTCCATATCTCTCTCAATTGAACACCAAAGGTCAGAGGCACATTTCCATTTGCTCTCCATTTTGCAGATGTCAGTATGATATTAAAAATTGCTTTGACCTCCATACTGAGATTTTTATTCTTTTTCATCAGTCTTTTTTTCATTCTCCTCTCCCACAGATTTACTCTTATACCATTTTGATTTCTTATCCACCACCTTCCATCCTTTTTTTTCTGAAACCACACCAGACAATATATTATAATGTCCCCCCTTTTCCTTCTTTTCCTTGTCTAGTTTTGCCCTGGAGCCACTCTTGCCAAAGAAGCAGCACTTTAAGTCTCAAGACAAGCTGGACCGGGATGAACCTGAAAAAGACCGAAAGGAGAAGAAGAAAGAAAAAAGAAACAGCAAGCACCAAGAGATCTTCGACAAGGATTTGAAGGCCACTGACATCCCCATGCAGCCCACTGAGGCGGTCATCCTGTCCGAGACGGTGAGAAAACACACACAAGCACATTTTTTAAGCCTTTTTCTTTCTTTTTTGGTTCTAATGAGCCTGAAATTAGTTTGCTGACGCATTCTTGTGCACAACATGATGTGTGCGATGGAGCTTAAGATAAAGAAAGAAAGTAAAAGTATCTGATGATCTTGCAGAGTTTAATTTGGTTTCTTCATAGGTTTACATCCACATTCTTTACTGCAGTGGTTCTCCACCAGGAGAGTCCATAAAGCATAACTAGTGGGTCTGTGTTTTGGTATTTGGTTAAAAAAGGGAGATTCATTAGAAAGTTATTTATTACTTAGAGAATTAGAAAGTTATTTATTACTGGCTTCCGCGTGGCGCAGTGGTAAAAGTGCTCACCCTATCATCCGGAGATCGCGACTTTAATTTCCGGGTGATGCTGTAACCGCTCGCAGCCGGAGACCTAGCGAGAGCTGACATTAATCCCACATTAATGTGAGCAAGCAGTTCGAAAAGATGCGGTTGGCTGGTGTCATGTGGTGTGCAAGGAAACTTGATGGTCTTCGGCCCTCTTGACTGAGTGGTAGTAGTAGCCTTAATGTGGGAGCCCCCTAGTGACGGGGAGGAATTGGATACGACTAAATTAGGGAGAAAATCGTGGAAAAAATCCCCCCCCCCCAAAAAAAGTTATTTATTACCCTTGGTCCCCATGTGGCGCCGCGGTAAAAAGTTTGAGTCCCAGGTGATGTTGTAGACTCTCTCCTGCAGTCTGGGTTTTAGAGAGAGCTGACTGGAGCTCTCACATCAATCACGGGCATCTGTAAGCTCATGCAGGCAGAAGGAACAAATAGCGCTGTCCTCTGAGTGTATTAAGCTGCTCCCAAAGCTGGGTAAGCAAGCCGTCAGAAAAGATCCCTCGTGTCACGTGGCTCGGTAGTCTTTGGCCCTCCTTGACTTGTAGTCAATTAAAACACAATAGTTTAACATTACACTTAAAATTAAATAAAACTAAAAAGCTACATTTTCAAATCAGCGGCACTTCACTCTGTCATCCATCATAATTATTATTTTTAAACAAACAAATAAACCATTCATACTACACAAAATGCCGGTGTGGGAACTGTACCTAAGCACCACCTCTAAGATTATAAAAGAATCGTGAAATTTTACTGAAATGGTGAATTTTGAAGGCTTCTTAGCATGCAAAACTTTTGATAATGTAACGCCATAAAATATTTATTGTTGAAACCTAACAACACCCCCCCCCCAACCCATCACCTAGTGTGTAAGAGATTAATGGAATTTAATTAGTTTGATTTAGTAACTCAAAAACAAGTATGCATATAACCTAATACGCACTCTCAGGGATAAGTTTAGAAATAACACACTCCAGTAAATAGGCAAGGCAATATTGTACATATTTAAATAATGAGTCTGGATATTTTTTCCCAGCTAAAAGTGTTTATGGTTGCAAAAAGCTTGCGAGCCCCTGATTTAATGACTAATATGTTTTTCTGAAGGAAGAATAAAAAGTGATGCTGGGTTCATTATGACTTAGTCATTTTTATTTTTTTTTTTAGAATTGTCTTCATTGTGCAAGTTAAATCTTTTTTTCTCCTATTTTTAGATCAGTCCACTGCGTCCCCAGAGACCAAAGAGTCAAGTAATAAACGTGTTGGGAGATAAGAGGCTCTCCGTGTCCCCGGGACCTGCTGTTTCCCAGACTGCTTCGACTCTCCCTCCTCCCATCACTCCAAGGGTCAAGCTGGCCTTCAGCATGGTTTCTTCCTCCAGTGAGTTTTATTTAATAGTGTCTTTAATAATGTTTTGCTTAAACTAGCAACTAGGACAGCTTAATTTGTTATTAGATTCGCTATGCACAGTACATCAGCTTTGCCCTAGTTACTGTCTGAGCATGCTAGGGACATGTTTTGTTTTAATACATTGCCTTTTTTTGGGCTCATGCAAAAAAACCACAGAGGTGATAGAGACAGCATCTTTCATAAAGCTCATTGTTCTCCACTCACTTCCTTTCAAAAGCTGTAGCTTAACTCCCTCTGCGTGAGTACTGCCCTCAGTCTGCAGATCTAGTTGTTGCTTTGTGTGTCATCATCTTCACTGTTTTATTTCTGTGTGGATATGAAAGTAACATATGCCTATCCAATGCATGCTACTTTTGTTTTTTAATATAATTGTTATAAACACTATATATTTATAATATTTTTGGTATGTTAGCTCTAGAACTGAATGGGATGGGCTATGGTGAGACTCCACCTCCTCTGCCAATCAAAAGCGGAATGGGTGATTATGGAAACCTGATGGAAAACCCCGAGCTGGCCAGCCCAACCACACCACCTCCTCTACATCAGCGGGTAAAACACATGATCACAGCAATCACGTGTCATTGTGAAACAACACAAGGTTTAATAGTGTTTTCGAAATTTTTTAAATGGTAATTGGCAGCACAAGGACTGACACTAAGTATGCATCTGACCTTTGCCTTTTTGGTAAGTGGCTTGAAAACTCTTCCGTACGCACAGCCCCTTAAGGCAATAAATAAATACACAAATTTCTCCTAATGTTCATTCCAGGACATGCCTTCTTAACTCACCGGTTTCTTTTTTTTTTTTTTTACTTTTTTTTTTTTCTAATATGGTCTGTTCATCAATCTTTTCTTACCTCTGCTCTACCTTATTAAGCTCCACTCTCATGTTCTCATCTCTTTACAACGGGACCACCCCTTTCCATCTATTACTGTTTAGTGGTGATGATTATTGGCTAGTCTATTCCTCCTTCCTCTCACAGTAAATGAAATGAACTATCTTGTGGCTAATGATACACGATCAAGTCATCTAATTTACATACTGTGTTGTTCCTTTTTATATTCAATTTCTGCTGTCTATTACTTGTATATAAAATTCTGTCTGTAGCACACTCTATATGTACACATTCTGTCTGTAGCAGCCCTGAATGTTGTAATTACTGGTAGTCCTTGACGTGTTGTCTTGATGTATGTGTATAGAGGACGTGTCATGACTCCGACATAGCAGGTGACCCGTTCGTACCCTTTACAGACACCTGTGATTTACATGCAAAAGTTGTCATAAGTCAGCGCAACACAAACTCAACAACGCAAGACACCATTATAATCAAATTAGTCCTGATCTTAAATCTGATCTAAGCCTCATGAAGTGCCTCATGTGGGGGAATGGGACAGGTATGGGAAGTCAGTACCATTCTGAACCATAGTAACAAGCTGCTAAACGTATCAATGTGGCAGAAAGGTATTTATTACTAGGTTGATTTCTGTGACCTCTGACCTCTGATGTTTAACTCCCTTGGAAGTCCCTGTATCCTGTTAAATCCGGACGTGTACCTGCCAGTTAAATATTGTTTAGAAAAGCTGCAACTTTAAAGGACAGCATGAACATTACCAGCAAAAGTATGTCAGTAATTTTCTGGGTTTTGAGCGTGCTTACTGTTCTGATTACCACAGCAAGATGACATTTATTTCCATTTAAAATATCCAACACGTACAATTATGTTCTAAATGGTGTTCTGGGAACATTCTGTGCTGAGGTGAAACATCCTGCCTCAGAAACAGCAGGTATAGTGTTTGAAATAAAGTGCTTATTACATGTGACCCATGCAATTCTAACTCTGTTATGTCTCTCTGTTTTCCCTCTCTGTAGCATCTGCCCCCTCCACTGCCGAGTAAAACCCCACCCCCTCCTCCACCGAAAGCCACAAGGAAGCAGACGTCCACTGACTCGGGGATTGTCCAGTGAGAATGGCAGTGTATCAGAGAGAAACTCCGGCACTTCCCCAGACGCTGGGCTTGGGTGATTTCGAATTGAACGTCCTGACAGTGTGAGAAAACTAAGAGTTCGTAGCAACTCCCTCATCATCTTCACACTGAAAGAGCTGGCCTGTCCAGGGACTTGGTCCTTTTTTTCTACTTCCAAGTACCAATTATAAATCAAAGCCTCAGCTGAGGTGGTAGTGCCAGGTACATTACCTGATCTATTTCACACGTCTTCTTCGACTTATTAGAGTGATCAGGGTAGTGGTGAAAAAAATGAACAAATCATGTCCTGTCCGGTTTCAGTATGCAGGAGTTTTACAGCATTAGAATAATTGTTATTTTAATAGTCAGCTGATTTAGTTGAGATTTTTGGTTTCCCCCTCCCCCCCCCCCCTCTCCTCGTCTGACGTTATGATCCAGACTTGACCAACCACTCCAAAGCTTAGGGATCATCACATAATCAGAATGCTTTATACCTTTTTCCAATTCTTTTTTCAATATATACACATATGTGTACAGATATTTGTATATATGAATTTTTATTTTATAATTTTTTTTTTCCTTCTGGAAGTGTATTTTATAATGATTGTATTAATATTGGGGCAAATTAACTAGCATTTTTCTATCCAAAAAGGGCTTTTTAGAATTTTAAATGACAGGGATTGTAAAGTACTTCTTTGTACTTTTATTGAATTTTTTTTCCCCTCTTCTTCTTCTTTTTGGAGTGTACACATCTAACTCCCACTGTCATATCTTTGTATAGAAACTGTAATGCTGTAACCTTGGATTATCATAACAATGACTGTTCCAGATTCACTACTGACTTAAATAAACTCATTGTATGTATTTTTAAACATGGCTGCCAAGACTGTGCTGATCCAATTGTATGATGAAAATGTATTTAAGATTGTGTTCTGTGCCTTGTTTCTGGTTGTAATGGAATTGGGATTAGACTTTTCCTCATTAATTCTTATACTGTACATTGCATTGCAAGTTAGTTCACATTAAAGACAATGATGCAATCATTGGTTGTAAGTTGATCAAGTGCAGCTCGGTTTACTTTACAAGATTCAAGCCGGTTACCATATTTTGTCTTATTTAGTTAAATTAAATTAAAATTTATTTTTATTATGCTTTCAACAATGGACACAGTGAGCAGAGCAGATTTACAGGAATAAAGTTTTGAATATAGTCCCTAATGAACAATATAGTACCAAGGGTGGAAAGAAAAACACTCCCTGAAATTTAGAATGATTGAAAGGAGAATCAGGCATTTGTTGAGTTAATGGTCTATTTATCCATCCACAACCACTTGCACACACATTGATCAGCCCTAACACTAAGCCAAATATTTTGTAGGCTCCCCTTGTGCCACCAGGGCCGCTTTGCCCTCTTGGGTCATGATTTTCCTGGTGGTATGAGGTGTGCTGTGGTGTCTGGGACCGGGTGGTTTGCGGTGGAGCCTTTGAGTGCCGTGGGTGGTGGGGTGGGGCCTCCATGGAGCTGACTTGTTCATCCAGTGCTCTCCATAGAAAGGCCAGATCACCAACCTTGACCTCTTGTCCAGCTAAGCCCGATTCATGGTAGACTGTGATACACCGAGTGTTCTGGTGTCTCGCTGTTGTGGCCAGCCTTGACTTTTTTCAACAGCTTGTGCTACATTGGCATTTCAGTGAGATCAGACCAGACAAGCTTGCCTTTGGTCCCCACCGGCATACAAGAGCTTTGGGTGCCCTTGATCCTTCTACCATTTTACTGCTATATTATTGATAATCAATGTGATTCAATTTACCTGGGGCTGTCTCTCTTTCTATATTTACATTTAAGGCTTTTAAATCGTGTAGGTATGACAGTAATTGTGGACTTATGGGATGCAATCAAGTAGTGCAATACCACAAAGCAAAGATCATTCAAACCAGATTTTAACCCACATGAGCGAAAAGTTCAGATAATTTCCAAGTTGTGTTGCATATAATTGCCTCCTTCAAATACCATGGTTTTCTTTCTGATATTCCCAAACTCCAAAGCTGCATTACTTTCAGGTTTATTCTTCTACATTAAAGAGCTGTGTAAATCAATACTCCATTTAAGCCCAAGTTAAAATCCTCTCATTAATAAACAATGTGACACGCTTGACAATTAGCCGATGTTTCTTTTAATTTCATTTGCATTCACCACAGCTTGCTACCACATCAGCCATTCAGTTTAAGTTGTTAGCTAAGCAAAAGGTTTTTTTTTTTGTGAAACTTTCTGGAGAAATACAGCAATAAGCAGTTTAAAATTCTCCCATAATGCACTTTCTTGAAATATGATGTAAGTGTTTAAGAATGCGCTCTTGTTGTAGTCTATCGAGTGTGCCAGTGTTTGTTCAGAGCGTGATGGGTACAGGCAGTTGGAACAAGGTTGCGTCCAAAGCCACCAACCAGTAAATGAACACCCATAACCCCAACTAGGGTCCACTTAAATTGCTCAGCACCATCTCGTTTCTATTTCTCAGGGATGCTTCTTTTGAAACCTTCATCCCGCTTTGTACAGGTCTTTCATGGCTATTGCGATTTTAATAGAGGAATGATATATTCATTCAGACATTGCCATGAGCAAAATTGAATCCATCTTTTTTTTGTGAGTGTGTTCATTTCTTCCTCCCTGGCTCCATCAGACCCTGCTGTGATTAAGCGAATGTGCTCGCCTGAATCCAAATCAAATCACCCCACACAAATGACCAGCCGTATCAGTGTTTTCCAGACAAAGTTGACGTGCCATTTCATTTAATACCAGGAGGAAGTCTTGCAATGAAACATCTAAGTGACATTTTTGTATTTGAACTGCTCAGTAGAAATTAGTTTCTTCCTAAAGCCTTCAATGTGATCCTTCCTCTGGCTTTTGCGTGACTCAATTCTTTTATGCAGGATATCATAAGACATCCGATAGCTTTATTGACCTTTTTTGGACATTTTTTTTCCGCGTTTTCTTCCTCTAAACCTGATTTTGGATTTTACAAATTCCATTGACCCTTTAATTTAAAAGAACAGCCTAGCAATGGAGTTTGTTGAAGATCTCATGTTTATGTTCTCTGACTCATCTGCTAAGCTTGGCTTTACTTCCTCTTCTCTCACTTTTAAGAGCTAACCTTATTATACTGTTAATTCAAAGAGTAGAGATTTGCACTTCAGTTCTAACCCTCAAATTGACAGCGTTTATAGATCATCCTGATAAGACTCTCACTAAATCAAGTATTACACAATGGTTACGCTTGAAATAGGGTTTGGGAATTTCACTATGTATCAATATGTATCTTTGCATCTTTCCGTTCTTAGCCTCTTTCTTAAGTTTATGACATTTGCATAGACATTTTCTAACTCGACACTAGAGAGTAACTTGGATCTGCTCTTGTGGTAATAAGACATTGAACAAGATTTTGGTTGGCTTAATAGTAGTAAAAAAATCCACAGAATATTGGGCTTTTCTCCTAATAATACCCTCTTGCATCAGTTGTGGGTGATATAAAAACCTGTTATTAAACACACACTGGTTGTGTCCAACCATAAAAGGACCGTAAGTATAATCAGCAGTCAGGTAATTTTCTTTAATCATATGTCTATAGGAGTAACATCTGCACCTGAAGTGGTAACCCAGTGACAAAGACCTCTTCATGGACTTTATTTTAAAGTGTACTAGTCCAGGATAAGTAGTACTTCTGCTTGTACTTTGGCTTTACCATGTGCTTTATTGAGATTCCCAGGTTATCCAGGTTTTGCACACATTTCCTCTGAGTTAGCAGAGGTGAAATGGATTTCTGTACAGCATATAAACTCCCTGGTTTCGTGTTATTCTGAATATTCTCTAGTTCCTCTAGCAAAGAAGCTCATGTATCATGTGTTACCAGTGTGTGCGCTTAGTGTACAGGGTGGGTGGAAATCAACTAGGAAATATTTAATGTCTATGGAACTTGTAGTATCACTGGAGTACCGCCACATTTTGCTCTTACTGTCCAAGACGTTGACTGGGATGATGTGGACCTCGTGAATGACCTCCAAGAAGTCCAGATCTCACTTTTGGAGCTACGCAAAGGAGAAGGTCCACAGGACAAAGCCTCGCACAGTGGAGGACCTGGAGGTACGGATTCAGGTCGTTCTCAGCTATATTTTAAACGACTTTCTTCAGAAGAAAAGTCGTGCATTTCATCCACGGCCATTTGAGGAAACTGGTTGACGCCACCAGTGCCTACATTGTAACTTAAAGATGTGCTTTCAGTTTACATGTGTAAAGTACAATTTTATTATCCATAAATTTGTATTAGAAATAGGGACTTTATTACCAGTTTTTAATGCGTAGTTGGTCAAAGGTTCAATTCCAGCCTTTATGGTTCTGTTTTGTTCCGTTTGTATGATCTTCCTAATCTTGGTGGGTTTCCTATGGGAACTCTGGTTTCCTCCCACAGTCCAAAGACATGCAGTTTCAGCTAATTGGCAACCTGTGAGTGTATGTGTGCATGTTTGTCTGCCCTGCAATGGATTGGCACCCCATACATGGTGTACCCCACCTAGAACCCCAAGTTCTAGAATAGTTCAACCAGGATAGGCTCCAGGCATAGTAGCAGTAAAAACCCACGTCTGTAAGACTTAACATTTTATTTTAATGAGTGTAATGCAAAGTCCTAGAAAAAAATGGAGTGATTTGGTTTGGGATGCACAGTTTAAGCCAATCATCAGCCTAATCAAGTTTATCTTCCCATTGATCCTATTGATTACATGCAAGTCAAGCAGGCTCCACCAAAAAGGCCTGCCAGTTAGATGGATTTGCCAGTGGGGGAAAAAAGCATTCCTGCCTTATTGACTAGGACCCTCTAATCACTAATCAATGACTGCACTCCAGCTCATTATTCAGACAAGTAGTAATAGTGCTGTGGTAGGAATTGGGTTGCGTCTTCGCTTTTACCAAAGCCTACCTAGTCTCCAGGAGACCCATTTAACACTAACAGTATATAAGAGACAAAGGTTTCCATTATTCTTTGGTAAGACTGTTTGTCTCACTGTTCCTGTTTGCTTTTGTTCTATAAAATCTATTAATTTGGAAAAGCAATGAAAAACAGACCCAACAACTGTTTTATTGCATACAGTCAGTTTTATGCCCCGGATAGGGTTCGTCACATGCCCTCTGCAGTGTGCCATATAAACATTCATTTCCATCTGACACAGTATCGTTTGTTTATGTGCTTATTGTGGAGGGCTTTTGTTTAAACGCCTCTTTTGCATGATGAAATAAAGAGATGTGGACAAATTACCCACTGCTGAGCATTTCATTTCAAGATGTAGTGTAATGCTGTACGGTGTACCTGAGAGATACTGGGGACAGTTTTTAACTGGGTGTGGATGATGGGTTAATGATTGTATTTTTTTTTTTATCTTTTCCTTTTTTTTATAAAAAATTCGATTTTAATTGATTTTACCTTTTGCAGGGTTTTTTTTTTTTTTTTTTTTTTTTACACCTTTGTAAAATGAGATGTGTTCTTTAAAAAAACACTTTGTTTTATTTAAGAGGACAGGAGTAAGACATACAGTACAGAACATGAGACACAATCCAGGTCTCCGACGTGAACACTTGCTAAATACAAGCCAATCACATACCACAGGTGGAACAATATGGTAAATAAGGAAATTTAGACTTTGGGTTTCACTATAGTGGGATGGATGAATGAGAATTATACTTCCTCAGAATTCCTATAACACGTCTATTTATTTTTTTTTAAACTGAGTATAAATTAAGTAAATCAACTTGCCTTTCCCTTAGTTGTTTTTAAATTGCCTAGTGGAAATAATGATCACCTTGGACGATGCGTAAAATGATCCTAAATCAGAAACCATATGTGTTTGCCCCTTTATGGGTTGATTATTCACTCCCTGTTGCCCAGCTAATTTCTCATAAGTGGTCTCAATCAGTAGGTTACAGATCAGTGTGTTCAGTAATTGAACATTATTATTATGTTAAGCATGCATTGTGGACTTCTCTAAGAGACACTCTAGCGGGAATAAAATGCTTACGAAAATATGTTGGTAGCCATAAAGAGCTGACCAGAGGCAATGAAGAGCAGAATGTCTCCCGTGGAATATTTTGCATTCTCTCGTTACATGTCCAGTCGAAATTTTATAGCAATATTTATTTGAAGTTGGTGCTAACCTCATTATGCATGCACTGTATAAAACGTATAATATTTTGTGACTCTCATTATGAATACTTATTTGAACAGCATTCTTGCTGGAGAATTAAACATGAGTGCTGGCCTGTGCAACGTTAATGCAAATAAACGAGAATAAATGAATAAATAACTAATCTGAGGTTAGTCATCAGTGTAAAGGTTTCTGAAATCTAGTGACTCGTGTATAATAATTTATTAGGCCGTGGGCAAAATCCAAGAACCACAAAGAAATTTTTCTAAAGCCACCCCTGGCTTAGAGGCATCTTAATCAAACAATTTCAAAGTTTCTTTTATCATAACTTTTTGTTCTTTGATGATTTTTGTGTGTTTTATTGAACACTTCCTCTCTATCTCTTTTCATACAGGATCAGGAATCTTGCTGTACTTTTCAGTTACGTCCAGGGAGGGGTTACCTTGGCAACCCTCATCATATGCAAAGTCTAGGGACTGATCACAGTGAATGCAGATGAGGTGACGAGGCTCTGCAGGCCTTTCGTGCCACCACATTCAGCATTCAGCATGCACACGGCATGATTTTCAACATCATTTACTCATTTTTAGGGAACATTTGTATATGCATGTATTTTCTTTTGTCCACCTAAACATTCAATACTGCAGCGGTTTATCTTTGTGTCATTGGTACAGGGTCATCAACTATGAGGATGAGAATCCTGTAAAGATTTTTTGCGGATAGACCTTAATATGTGAAAAATATGGTAGCAAAGCCAATCAGTGTATGTAGAAAGAAATTCTAGTCCTATAGTAGTTCAGCAACTATATATAACGTGATTTTTGTAGAAGATCCTCTGTCTTGGCTTGTTGAAAAATGGAAGAGACTAGACTGTTTCTTCATTCAATCTTCATTCAATCCTAGTAAAAAAAAAATAATAATTTATAGGCTCTTATGTATAGCCATACATAGATTTTTTTTTTTATGGTTAAGAGTTAAAATGACATCCAACCAAGTTAATTTTTTACATCATGTGGAACTTTGTAATAAGGAAATATATGCTATGCATTTGCTCCAGTGTTGAACTCTTGATTCCTTATTGAAAAATTTCGGTGTACTCTGTTGTGTACCCACTTTCGTGTCATTGGTCATAATTGATGGTCTCCCACTAAGCACTTTCCTCATCCATCTGTGTATATTGCTTTGGGCAGTGATGTCATCTCTGTAAACATTATGTAGCCAAGAACAGATAGGAGAATTACAATAGAGAAAGAGCTACTCTGCCAACATGTCCAATTTAAATGCCCACTATTGCATTACTTTCAGTACAGCCCTAATATGAATACCTGTACTGTTGAGACGATCGACATCAGGTCAACAGAATGAGTCAATTCCATCGGTTGTTTTAATTTTATTTATTTTTCATCCAGCCGCTACTTAACATGCACCTCAAAAAATATTAGCTACCTAGGATGTGCCACCTGTTCTTGTCTTAATCGTAACTGCACAGGGGAAAAAAACAATACAGTAGCTTCTATTACACCACACCGAACACAAAAAATAAAACTTTAAACAAGCTAGTTGGATGAAGTTCAATCCTGAGATGGCAGGGTATTGGAGTTCCTGTATTTCGGCATTTCCATAATCACCCATTAGCAGCAGCTTCAAAACTCGTCCACCTGGCTGCCCTGAGTGTCCTATATGTCCTGTAGCTCCTGTAACATCTCGTAGCATTTACTCTTTGTTCTTCCGACTCTCTGACACTTGTTTCTAACAAGTCGGTTTAGTTTAAGTTCTGCAGCATTTATATTCCTGTCGGCTGCTTTAACAGATAGATTTATTGGATTATATTCACTCTGACTTCGTAAGTTGCTTTGGATGAAAGTGACTGCCAAATGAATAAACGTAAATGTAATCATCATGCTTTTACATATTTTGAGGATTAAACGGACGGCAGTGCACTTTGCTCTTGGTCTACCATTTGTACAGTCATCCCTGAAAATAAAAAAAAAATTAATACACTCTGCCTTTTTGGCAGTTAATATTAAGATGCTTTTAAGGGCATTGCAACTTTAAATTTGATATATTCATCCCTTTTACTGGCCCAAAACTATTTGGAGAGCTTACGTCTTTACTTTAAGAGTAGCCAGTCAGGAAGACTCCCTTCCACCATGGCAGAATCAAGCATTCAAGCCCACAGTCACGTAACGCCTTATGCATCTTGTGTACAGACCAGTGTGGTCCGTAAGCCTATGCTGCGGGTTTATTATATTACGTCTGTCTGAGGAATCGAACCTGGACCCTGTAGGTGCAAGGCGACAGTGCTAACCACTAAGCCATTGTGCCACCTAATTTTTTTGAATCATTTGCCCATAAATGCAGTGTTAATCAACCTTATCTGACCTTGCATATGCCCCAGAATTGTACTCTGAATATGCCTTTTAAGTCATGAAAATCCATGAAACCCACAGATTCCGACAACATGGCAAAAATCCTAGGGCTAGTTTACAAAACTATGTTTGGCACATAATGCGAATGAGCACGAAATCCAGGCAGATGGGACTTAATGGTCCAAACTGCAGATTGATTTAGAATTAGCAATGGAATCAGATTGGTAACTATTTTTTTTTGTCTCTAGGCCTTAGAGATATGGCTTAAAACATAAAATGTTATGCCATAGAGCTACCATTGAGCTAATTAGACCCATATCAGCTTGCCCGAGTAGCAGGAGGGACTATTACCTATTGACTGGAAATCACATATCTACCACTTGTGGTTTGTTTTGCACAATTTATTCTATGGGGAGAAAAATAAAAACAGGAAAAGCATAACTGCTGATTCGCACAATAGAGGGGTGTACAGACCCTATTGTCCAGACATTGCAAGTTTAAAACCTGACAAAGCCACAATCACTATGGTTGGGAATCTGTGTATAGTGCAAAAATTGTTTTCATGGTGGCAAGAATGGTTTAGTCTCTCTCTCTCTCTCTCTCTCTGGTTGTATCGTAGGTACCCGTGAGGTCATGCATGCAAAATAGAGCTGATAGCACTTTCCTTCAATTGTGTTATGCTGACTTGTGGTGCTGCATGAGCAGTAGTTTGAAAAATTGTAGAGGTTGGCTTCATATATCTTAGAGGAAGCATATGCTTGGCCCCCTCATTTGTAGTGGAGAGAGGGATGAGTTAGCTAGTGGGACAGAATTTAAGAGAAAAAATATTTAAAAATGCAAAAAAAAAAAAAAAAAAAATGATTCAAACAAAACCAATAAGGTTCTTGAATGTCTAATTACACTTGAAACACAACAGCACACTCTGTATTCAATCCATGCTTGCTTTTTGCAGGAAAAAAGACAAATCAGCCAGACCGTAGCTTCTAACTTGGGGTGTGAACCAAATTCTAATCCCTAGTGAAGACTGCAGTGTAAATATGATTTAACCTGGTTTCACTGAAATACACACTCTATGCATGATATGCCTTATGGGTTGCAGAACTCATTCAAAGTATGAATTGACGTTTGAACTGAAATCAAACAGAGAACAAACCTAAAGTATTGATTTCACTTCAAGTTAGGCAAACAATGTACCATGTGAGAAAGCGCTCATATAAATGGGCCATGTTGGGCTAAGTCCAAGTTCACTATTAAATATTTTAACAAATCGAGAAGAACTAAGCAAATGGCAGCATACGCTCATCAGCCAGCACACACTGACTGGTGCAGTTAATAACATCAATCATTTAGTTACAGTGTCAAATGCATCTGAATAACTTTGACTAGGGCCAAATTGTGATGCCAACATGACTGGGTCACTGCATCTCCAAAATAGCAGGTATTGTGATGTTTTCCTGGTGTGCAGTGCCTCCCAAAAGTGTTTCAAGAAAGGACAAGCGGCATGAAGTCTATCCCATCTGGTCCAACCCAGAAGAGCTAATGTAGCATGTGTATGCTGACTATGATGGAAAGGTGTCAGGACACACAGTGCATCACAGCATGATGTTTATGAGGCTGCGTACAGTAGCTTCAGACTTGTCCTTCTGAAGTGTCCATGCTGAAGGTTTACATGAGACTCGAGGGGAAAAAAAACAAATTAATTAAGAAACAAACAGGTTGTAGTGTGTCAAACACAAAGGAGCTAAGACACCAGTACATCAATGTGGGATTTGGTGGCTTTGTTGTAAAGGCCTTGCTGCTGAACTCGGGTCGCTGGTTTGAATCCAGCACCTTGCTATGCTGAGTGATGTTGGGAGGGAAGTGGGTGGTGGCTGGAGTAAAGGGTGCTAGATAATCCCAAACTATGTGGTTGATGGGTTATTGCAGCATTAATAGATATTAACGCTGCTCCATCACCAGCATGCCCAATAACCCCTATGTTCTTCTGCTCTGACCCTGGTGGCAGCTGCCCACATAGTACCCTCCCTTTCACACATGTAACAGGAGCTCATTTAAGCTCTTTCTGCTTCTCATCATTACATACATAGTCCTGAAAGAGAGCTAAAGTAAAATCCGCAGACTTGAGCCAGGGATATCACACATCAAAGGCTGTAACAATAACAACTGCATCTCTGCAGGACAGGATGGGTGTTGGCTTATTGGGCTTTTGTCTTAATAAGCAAGTTAAATAAACATGTAGTAAAAGAGGACATCAGTAGCATGTCGGTTCTCTCATTAGGGGGTGGTGGCATCTCTGAGTGAGTTACTGATTAGAAGCTTGGCGGTTTGAGCCTCAGCTCCCCCAGGTTACCGATGGGCCCTTGAGTAAGGCCCTTAACCTGTCTGACTCAGGGATGTCTGACCCCTTCCTACTAACAAAGCTGGGTTATGCAAAGAATGACTAATTTCACAGTACTATAATGTATATGTTGCAAATAATTTAATTAATTAAACTTAATTAAGAGGAGCTTTTTTAAAAAGGTTTCAAAATCAAACAAGGGGGTGCAAATCCTTACAGCTGTTTTGTTAGTATTAACATGTATGGTACTCAACACAACCACCTCACCACTGGGGAACACATGTAGAGGTCACATCATTTAAATGAGTTTTATTAATGGCTTAACATCATGAAGGATAATAGAGCAAATATTTGATATTATTTGGGAACTCAGTTCTTATCTTTCTGCGTTTAGTCCTCGTGGGTCCTGGCATTTATGTGGATGTTACTTTTATATCTCCTACCTATAAAAACATTGTTACACACCATGTACACTCCCTAATGTTTCGAGTGTTGACTTGGCCTTCAAATTTCCCGGATCACAATCTGATCAAACATCTGTAGGATCTGCTGGACAAACAAGTCTGATCAATGAAAGCTCCAACTCGCATCTTACAGGACTTAAAGGATTTGCTGCTAATGCCTTGGTGCCTGATACCACGGCACACCTTGGAGGTCTTGGGGGGGCCATGCCTCGATGGGTCAGAGCTATTTTGGTGGCACAAGGTTGATATGTACCATATTAGGCAGGTGGTTTCAATGCCAAGCCTGATTAGTGTATATTGTTGATGATTTATGCTAACAGTTGCTTCATAATGTGGATCTGATAATTATTCTGTATATTGGTAAGCAGCTAAGAAAAATCTGTCTGATTTATAGAATTATTCACTGTTTTTATTTTTTCCTCAAGACATTCTTATATTTAAAAATGATGTCGTCTTGTTCTGCTGCATAGACAATAGCAATAGCGATTGTGGTGCTTGTTGGTGAAACTGGCACACAACTGATACGGCAAAACCAACTGGGTATTTAATTAATATCGTCTAAATGTTTCACATATAATGTGCAGTTTTATTTGGTTCCTAACATATATTTTGTTATTATAATGATTGTATCTATCTAGAATACTATTGCGGATCCAAATGCATATTACATTCATATGCAGAACTCAAGTATGCCTTTTCTATCTGGGACAAAATAAAACAGCTGATTTAACCAAATCAAATGAACAGACTGACACTGAGTTGTCCCACCAAAGAGCCCGTTTGTTGTTACTGATGCCTTCTCGTTATTTCAGTCTATCTTGGTGATGCACTAGCTGTATGGTCACACCTGATATGGATGCCAATCATCCTGTGGGGGAAAATGAGGGATGAAAAAAGGTCAGGTCTACTCACTCACTTACCATCTAAACCACTTTATCCTGTATTCAGAGTTCCAGGAGACTTCGGGCACAAGGCAGGGTACACCCATGACTGGTTGCCAATCCATCGCAGGGCACACACATGTGTACGTTAATTTGACTTCACTAAATGACTAATCTAACAAACAATTAATATAAAATAATAAGTGGTATTTTAACCACAAAATGCTACTTTGTGGCAAAACTGACAATAAATAAATAAATAAATAAATAAACAGAATTATGTGATGATGGGTATTATGGATGTCGTCGCTGCTTAACATGTTTTAAATGCAGGAAGAGAAAATTATATTGTATAAGAGTGCTCTTTCAATCTTTAATTAGCCCTTGGTCAGGGTGTTTTTTTCTTTTCTTTTCTAAATCCTCTTCCAGTGACTTCTTACATTGACATAGTGTGATTTATTATTTTTTTTTTTTACTTTTTTTTTCTGATTAATCAATATCACATGGAAGGCAGTGCCTTAACAACAGCACAGCCCTAATTGTGATATTACTTTGATGCAACAATTCCACAGGCACTATTTATCATCAACACATTGAGATTTATTTGTTTATTTAATGAGTTATTTTTGCTCCACCAACACACTCCACATAAGAAGAATAAACCATGGAGTTCTGAGATACTTCCGAGTTTCCCTTTAGTGATGGGTCGTTCATGAACGATTCGTTCTTTTTGAACAAATCTTTAACATGACTCAGGAGAACGAGTAGTCTCAAAGAGTGATTCGTTCATTTTCTACAGGGCGCGCATGCGCAAAGCATCGCAACACCTCCGTAGGTTATGTACAGGAAACAGAAATGAGTAGTTACCTTCGAGTCTTTGGTCCGAGTCATTCGTTCTTTTGTCACGTGACGCTATGCGATGCAATAGGTTTAAAAGAATGAACAACTCGGACTAGAAGTTATGAGAGGTGAGCTACTCATTCTGTTTATTATAATGTCCTTAGATGCATTGTAATTTTTTCATAACTGGAGCTATAGCATAAATTTGTGTATGTAGATGTATTGGGGGTCTGTTTATTAATAATGCAACATTTTATTTTATTTCTGTTAAAAAAACGAAATCAACTAAATGACTCAAAAAAAGATTCATTCATTTTGATGAACAAGATTCAAAGAACCGAGTCACTAAAATGATTTAAACTTCCCATCACTAATTTCCACTTATTCCCCTTTATAAGATCAGCTAACTTCCTGGGTTGAATCCCTAAAAGTGTCAAATGGAAAGCTATTGCACTATATAGAGTGTGCAGTACAATCCCTTGTTCCACACACTAGGTAGTGCCCTTGGTCAGGGTTTGGAGAGAGATTTGGGATTCCGCCTGGGATTCTGTAAGCTAGTTAGCTTTGTGGCTTGTGTTAATCATGAACAACACGGACAGTTCAGAAGCACTATTCAGAACAATTTAGAAGTGATTACTGAGTGTTTGTTTAAGATGAGATAATGTTATCTGATGTGTTTTCTTGCTAAAAGTGCTTCTGTGACTTGTTTTGAATGTGGGTTTTGGCAGGCAGCCCTCCTCCCCTCTTTTCTTTTGGTACCATACAGACTCACCCATGCTAGAGACTGACATTTAGTGAAATGAACGATTGTTAAAACACCTGTGATGCGGAGTGATACATATAGTTAAGCACCGCATTGCTGTTATACTCTATCGCCACTCATTACATTGACTCTTGTCCAATCAGATTATTCGGTCGGAACTTACTGTTGTATAATTTACATTACAAGTTGGTGATCAATTTTAATCAGTTCATTAGAAAACAACAACAACAACAAAAATACATATACAGTATTAACTATATTATATAATGGCCCAAATAGAACCAAGTAACAAGAATTAGGACACAATATATAATTCTCTGTCTTTGACCACATGTTTATGTCTCGGTTACTCATCACTTTATTTGTGTAATTAAGAGAAGAAAAAAAAAAGCTTTAAATTTGCTTTACAAATTTTTGCTGCTTTTGAATAAACCAGGATGTCTGACTGCACTGCAACAACAAACATCTTTATAAACTCCAGTTGCATCCCTCGCAATTAAGCCACAAAGGGACGTTTCTAGGAGACACTTAATTTTCTTGAAGTGGAGATGTTTCACAGCAATGCTGTCCAAAGTGTGCCAATCATACCCGCTCTAACCTCATACACAAGCACATATGGTCTTTTTTTTATCCCCAAAGTAGGCCAACATCTGCATACAGGCTGCAAACAACTCGTTATGTCTTATTTCTGTCAATCAGTTATGCAACCTAATTAAAAAAAAAATAGACAGCCATTAAAAATAAGACATGTGAAGAGAAAAATAAAGCGTGTCTGCTTCTGTGTATGCGTTCCACAAAGGACAATTATAATGCAGAGAAACCTTGTGATTTTTACAGTTTAGCACACTGCGACTGTGTGATCCTGCAGCAGTCTGCCAGTGCATCACAGAGCTGATCATAAAATATAGGATTTACACATTGAACAAGCTGCTCCAGTTTTGCTAGCTGGCTAGAATATGAGCTTTTTTAAAAGGGCAAAGGCTACACTACTGTAGTTTCAGTGTTAGAAGTGTGAAAAACATTTGGCACTAGTTGTAGGACGGCTGGTTAGACACAGGCCAAAGAACATTTCACAGATCTGTCGAACATATACCCAGTAAGAGCAAGCAGAGGCCGTGAATGACTCACTGGCATCCAAGTACTCACATACACAGAAATGCATCAGTCAGTGACTGTTAAGTTTTCTTACTACAGGACTAGATCATGTAAAATAAATACGATGCCTATCAGTGAGTAGCTTCAAACCAAATAATTTACTTCATTGTTAAAAATAAATAAATTGAAAAAAAAAAAAAAGTAAAAACTTTATATTTTATGATGATTCACAGTTGGTCTAAAAGGTTCTATGGCCATAAGAAGCCCTTCTTGGTGAGACTCTATCCATCTGTCTATCTATCTTTTTAGAATAAATAGATATTCATTCACTCATCGTCTATACTACAGACAATTTGGAAACCCCAGTTATCCCAATCTGCATGTCTTTGGACAGTCAGAGGAAACTGGAGTACCCGGACGGAAACCCAGCATGCACTGGGAGAACATGCAAACTCTATGCACATAGACCCAAGGTGGGATTCGAACCTGGACCCTTGAGGTGCAAGGTGACAGTACTAACCACTAAGCCATTGATGAGACTAACTGTGATGAGACTAACCTGGGAAAAGAATTGAGTTTGCTAGAGAGCAGCAAGACTAAACTTTGAAAAGACTAAAAAATGTAAAGTTTTTTAACATTACTAAACAAAGAAAAGAAAGAATGAAGCTTGAAACTGAGCAAGTTATCTTAAATGCAGAGATATCGCCAACAGCAAAGAAAAAACACATTTGTGGGAAAACGCACCAAGGTACAAATCGCTAATTAAATCATTTGTAAATGCTACTGTAGGTGTCCACAGCCATAACTGAGCTTTCTCTTATTTAACTGCAAATAGTCTTCTGACGTTTCATATTTGCATATAAATCTTTATTAGCCAAATAAAGTGTTTTTTTTTACATTGAAAGGAGCAAATGAACTCTAAGACTCAGAGAATTCACAAATACATAACTGACCTCAAAAAAATCCAATATAATTTCTGGGGCTTTAGTTGCACAAAGCATTTAATAATCTATCATTAAATGACACTGCGAGCAGAGCTTTGAAATTTTTGAGCTACAGGGCTGTATGTGACAGAATGGAGGAGTGATTAAAGGCAGTGGGATACAGAAATACTTCATTAAATGACCTTAATTATGCAAAATTTTCAACAATTTTCAATTTCAACAACTCATTCTGTGCTGAATTATAGCAATCTGAAGCCTCCCCAAAGGACAGATACAGTATAATGCAGCGAAAACCTTGAGGTCCATCGCTTCTCAGAAAGGCAGTCTTTTCTCCTTTGCCGAGGTGAAAGACGTGCAGAGAAAACCGAGCCTAAGTGTAAATGCTGAAGTGAAATATTTTACAAATTATGAATGATGAGTTTCAGTGCATGTCCTAGATGCAGTCGAATGTGAATTCCCCGCAGTCTGCATACAGAGTAATGGCCTACACATAGAGAATGCGTGATTAGTGCTATGGGGTGGATAGTTTGGAGTAATGCTGCCCCCACATGTTCGTTCTGTGGGCTCGAGTCATTTCTCAACTGAAAATCCACCTAAACACCTAAAAAAAAAAAAAAGGCTTTCCGCTTTTCATCCTGCATAGTTCTGCCCAGTTTAGTGAGATTTTTGCTTCTTTAAGCTTTTCATATTTGACATTGATTCGTGTGTCTTAATTTGGGGATCAGCAATGTAATAGAGAATAAATTTACTTTAGGACTAATTGAGACATAGCTGGGCAATACTAGGTGCATAAGAACATGTGAACATCCTTTATGTCATTCCTAAATTTCTCTGGGAAAACAGGAGTTCCCAGAGAAAATACATCAAGCAGAGGGAGAATGTGCAAACTCAGCTATTTAAGAGCCACAACATTTAAACACAATGATCGATTGGTCCTTGTCCACACTCACTTGCCTACATTACTTGTCTTATTAGACCATTTAAATTCTTTATCAGCAAAACATCCCCTGTTTTTGTCCTTTTACATTGTTGTGTAAACAAGCCAGTAAGATTTTTTCCTCCAGTGTGACCTCATATAAGAAGGTCCCCTCCCCTGGCTTGTTGCTCAAATCTGCTGGTCCCTAAAGGGGTGTGGCTCAGGAGTATCTAATTTACAACTGCGTGTTTGGAGCAGGATTAAAAAATGCTCTGAGGATTATTTCAGCTGGATCATTAACCTGAAAGTTGTGTAAGCTTGTAAAAAAACAAAATATGAGAGCTTTATTAGCAAATAGACATTTAATCTTGATTATGTTTGATTATATTGTTTATACTTGTTTTGTCTCTAATCCAGAATCCAGAATCCATGATCCATAGAATCTATTCTAGACATAATGTGTTCGCATTGTTTTCACATCCTTTCCCCCCCCCCCAAATAAAAAAAAAATTGGTAAATGAAGGTACATTCCACCTTTTCCCACCATCTGTTTAAATCACTATAGACATGTGTTACACCCCCCAGTCTGTAGGTAAATGTTTAAGAGCAGGTGAATTGGGTTCCCAACTACATTGGGAATTATAAGAAGGCTTTGATTTACAGATTGGGGATTTGGCTGGACATCAGTGATGCAGTCATTGTGAATAATCAATCCCTTTAGCCAAATCTGGAGTTGTAATGAATTATTAAGTAAAAGTTTTGCTGCATTGCTTTATTCTTTCAGGTTTATTGCTGACTTAGAGCATAGCAATTAAAAGGAACCATATTTTATAGTCTAGCTGTTTCTGTTTGTTTTAGTGTACATTATAGAAGGAAAAGGGGAGAGAAATTTAAACTATTAGGGGGACACAGCTAAAGGAGTTAAAGAAGCCAAATTCTTTATTAAATTAAAACTGCAATTACTCATCTAAACAAATCATCTTCTGGTAAAAGTTAAAGTATAGTTTTGAATTATTCTCGTGTCAAATTCTATAGACAAAGTGATTTCAGTTATCGATAAAACTGATTATAGCTTATAAACTAATTGAAATGTAGAAAGTTAGAAACTCCTTAAAACTGGCCGATATATCTAAAATGTCACCTTAGGCATACAGACATAAGAACATCATTTTTACCACTTTTGTATTTAAACCATGTCTGGATGCATCCTTAAAAATTACTGTAATCCAAACTCATCTACACATACTGTACCTGAAAAGAACAAATAATGTGGCTCAGAGATCCCCAGCCCTGATATAGTCCACTTGGATAATATGTTATATAATAATAATATAAATATTATTTATTTGTTTTCCTGTTCTCGCACAGTCAATACAATAATTCAGTATAATACAGTAATTCAATATTCCACTACAATAACCCATGCTGAGTTTGCATGGGCATGTCAAGGAAGGGAAAGTACCAAAATGTGGCTCAGTCTGGGGTTTCTCCAGAACAGCACTTGGGTGAACAAACTCTAAGAGATACAACTTTATTTCTTTGCTGTCCACTAGAGGGAGACAGTGACTTTGTCTTATGTTTTGTCGCAACACCAATGTGAATGAATCTAACAATGATTATTAATCCAATATACTTTACTGGTAATAATAGTGGATCCTATTTTCTTGTGCCATATTTCACTGATGTGTTTCACTTTCAGTACATATGCAAGGGGTTTTGTCAAATGTTTGCAGCCTCAGTTTAACTCTTTTTCTAGGAAGAGTGTACGTACAGCATCAAAGTTCTGATGCTTTGGGTGAGCAAATTACACTCACATCATCCATATGAGCAGACTTCCTAAACAGACTTTTTTTTTTACCAATGATTCTATAATTACCCTGAATATTGTTTCATGATCTCCTACTATGGTGGCGTGGTGACGTAGTGCTTAGCACTGTCACCTTGCAACTCCAGGTTCTGTGGTCTCCACATGCTTGGTGGGTTTCCTCCAGGTTCTCCAGTTTCCTTCCACAGTCCTAAGACATATAGGTTATGCTAATCAATGTAATCAATAAGACTAAATACAGTCACCACTGGTCTTGGTCCCTAGATGGTTGGATATCTTACTATATTATTAAATTAAACATATAACATTAATGTGCATTGTATATATTAAAGAGATTAAATTATGTATCGCTTTCACAAACGAGTCGGCTCTTTGAGCTGGCTCAAAAGATGGAAGTTTAAATGATAATGAAAATTCTGTGTTTTTTCTTTATGTGAATTAAATCATATGGCTATAAGCTACTAAAGAGCTCTCAAATAACAATTTGTTCCCGAACGGTTTGTTGTCAAGTTTGCAAAATGTACACCAGCGCTTCTCTAATTGTGGTTGAAACAGTTTTATAAAATCTTACGCTCATAATCTTAATCTTAATCTTGCTTCTAAGTAACCACATAGAATTTGGCTTCTTTGAGATGCAATTTAACAATAATAGGTAATTGGTTGATTGTGATGCTGTGTAATGTAATTTAATCAAAAAAGTGAAATGCTCATTATTCTTGATTCAGTACTTGTGAAATATTTAAATGATTTTGTTTTATTTTTGACAATTACAGCTTAAAGCTCATTAAATTAATAATAATAATAATAATAATAATAATAATAATAGTAAAAAAGGATTTCAAAATAGAACATTTCCATTTGAGTTTACATAATAATAATACAATTTATACAATATAAATACTATGTAATTCTTGGACTAGTACAGTGCATGCATCTACAATCACAGGGAAGACTTCTGACTTGACAGCTGTCCAGGATGTGATAATCAACATCCTCCACAAGGAGGTTAAGCCACATAAGGGCATTGCTGAAAGGGCTGGCTGTTTACAGAATGCTGATTTAAAACATATTTATGGAAGGTTGACTGGAAGGGAAAATGTGGTAAGAAAAGGTGAAAAAAGCAATAGGAAGAACTACAGCCTTAGGAGGATTATCTAGTAAAGCTGATGGGAGAGCTTCACAAGGAGTGGAGTAAGACTGGAATCTATGCATCAAGAGCCACCATGCTCAGACAAATCAAGAAATGGATTACAACTGTTGCATTCCTAATATCAGGCCACTCCTGAACCAAAACCATCATCAAAAGGTTCTTACCAGGAATAACGAGAAAAAGAACTGGAATGCTCAGTGCTCCCAAGTTCTCCTTTTGGATGAAAGTAATTTTTTTATTTGATTTGGAAATCAACATCTCAGAGTCTTTGGGAAGAGTGGAAAAGCACTGAAGTTGCTTGAAGTCCAGTCTGACCATGATATTACTGCGCTTGATTGGACAGCCAACTCCTGACCTGAACCACATGAAGAATGTACTATTTTCAAGAAATGAGAATCTTCTGACTCACCTACAGATACTAAATTAAACCCAACTAAAGGCTGATATTAAAGCAATCTAGTCTTCAATATTCAGCAGGTTCACTGGCTGATCGCCTCAATTCCATGCTGCATTGATGCAGCAATTTGTGCTAAAGGAGCTGCGAGTAAATATTGAGGGCATAAATAAACATACTTTTCAGAAGTTGGACATTTCTATACTGTAAATTAATTTTGATTGGTCTTAGGAAATATTCTAATATTTTGAGATACTGGAATTATGTAAGCTGTAATCATTAAAATTAACACAAAAAAGGCTTAAAGGCTTAATATTTCACTTGACGTACTGAATATAGAACATATGAGCGTTTCACTTTTTAATATATTATAGAAAAGAATAAAGCTGGAAGACAGGAAGCTAAAAACTTTGCACCTAAAGCGTTAGTTAAAACTGTACGATTGTTTAAAGCTATTGATTAATTTACCAGCCACTCTGTTAATCCACCTCTCAGATGCACCAGTATATATAAAAGATAATGTACATGTTGTTAGTTTACCAGAAGGGGGCAGTAATGTACAGACGTGATGCAGTTGGCAGACGTAAACTTCTACATGTAATCCAAGTCAAGCAGGTAAGAGTTTGTGCACCCTGATATTATTTGTACATGACGTGATTGTGCTTAATTTGTGCAGACATTTGTTCGGAAAGTGAAAATAGCCATTATAGTGTATATTTGTACAAATAGACCCAAGAATCCTATGGAAAGTAATTATTTATTGGCCAATAAATATAAATTGCTCCAACGTTGTTTTAGTTTTGCACCTTATTTTGCTGTATTTTGTCTAAAATTGTTTTAAGAGATAATTGCTCTTAAAGATAAAAAAGATGATTTCAATATACTTTCAATGTACATTCATTTTTCAGTGACTAACACTAAACACGTCTCATAAAAAAAAGAAAAAACAAAACAAAGGAAAGCCGTCGGATGTGTGCAAAATCTACTGTCAATGCTCTTTTATTAAACTGCATATGTGTGTTTATTTTTGCTTTCTGTGATATTTTATTAAAATACATTTTTTTAAAACACCTACTATATAGACTATTCCTGCTAAACTGAAAAGAAACACGGGTCGACATAATTAAATTTAAGGCAACATTCGCATTTTAAAAATATGTCAAATCAAAATAGGTTTTCATTCAATAATTTTAGTTTTATGTTAGATTAATATATTTATAAACATAAATTTACGAACTTAATTCTTGTAGTAACATGAATTTTATATTAATATATAAAAGGCTATAACTATTTTTTAAAAGTGCCCTAGGCCTCTTCTTTAAGGTAAGAAACTGCGTTTAGGGACACACTGCCTTTTCCAGACATCGAGGAGAGCCCATGTTGCTCGCACTTGTTTTTAAGCAGAAGCTGAGAAGTAGCTCCTTTAACATGCATATCAGCCGCGGGATCTCGACGCCGGGCTGATGCATATTGGATGAAGGCCATCAGAAGTGAGGTGAATGTGGGAGGTGTCCTCATTCACAGATTCATTCATTTACCCTCCCTAGAAACCCGCTTAAATACTCCTCCCCGGAGACCTCTTACAGCATTGTACAGTGAAACCCCAGCAGAGAGACACACACTACATACCTGGCACGCTTCATGTTTCTCGAAGGAGAGCGGATTATGAGCGCCTTCGGGCAGCAGCCGTCGCCGCAGCAGCTGAGCCCGTTGGCCAACCCGAGCGCACAGGACGTGTTGGACATGGCCGCCTACTGCGACAACCTGAGCGCCTACCACCACCACCACCACCATCAACAACAGCAGAGCGCACACCACCCGTCACCCAGATCTTCCGTGCATGCTCCGGCCTACGGCCTGGCCGAGTACGCAGCTCCCGGTACTAACCCGTACCTGTGGCTAAACGGACCGAGCATCGGCACCGCCTCCTCTCCGTACCTTTCGGGAGGTGCGAACGGGGCCTCCACCTACATGCAACCCGGTTATGGAGCAGGTCAGCGGCAGTTCCTGGCACCTCCAACCAGTTTCCACGGGACTGATCTCGGATGGCTAGCCGTCCCGGGACAGCAGGACCTTTTCAAGATGGTTAGACCTCCATACTCATACTCCGCTCTGATTGCCATGGCTATCCAGAACGCACAGGGAAAGAAACTTACACTCAGCCAGATCTACCAGTATGTCTCAGACAACTTTCCGTTTTACAAAAAGAGCAAAGCAGGCTGGCAAAACTCCATCAGGCATAACTTGTCGCTCAATGACTGCTTTAAGAAGGTCGCACGGGACGAGGACGATCCCGGTAAGTCAATCCAAGTTCATGCGCAGTCATGTGTTCTCATAGACAGTTGAAACTCTCTAATTCTGCATTTGACATTACAGAAGGGGGAGTTCATTGATCTGTGCTAACTGCACATTTAAAAACATACCAGTAAAATATACTGAAATCCCAAAAGTATATTTATGACGTTTTTATTATTATTATTATTATTATTATTGTTATTATTGTTATTATTGTTATTATTATTATTTCAAACGCAGCATCTGTCTTCCAGGCAAGGGCAATTACTGGACTCTGGACCCGAACTGCGAGAAAATGTTTGACAACGGGAACTTCAGGAGGAAGAGGAAGAGGCGAGTCGATGCTGTGAAAACGGAGGACACGAGCGCGCTCAAGCTGGCTGACACGGCGAGCATGGCGGGGGTCGTGCAGCGCTCCCCGAGCCCGAGTGACCCCAAATCCTCACCAGAACCCAGCCCGTGTTTCAGCACGTTCGTCAGCACCATGAACTCGGTGGTGGCGGGAAGCGGGGACGGGGTGAGGGCGCGGGACACCGGCGCGCTGCTGACGGATTTAACGCGTGGCCGGGAGGGTGTGTCGCCCCTGAACTCCTACTGCCCTGGAGAGACGGCGCCTCCGAGCGACCCTGGTCACATGAGCCACAGACTCAGCTACTACTCCCCCGGCCTCGGCAACCACTTCAGCGTGAACAATTTAATCTACAACCGCGAGGGAACTGAGGTGTAAGCAGGACTTGGATACCATCTTACTGCGCTCTGTGAGCGCACACTTCATGTCTTTACCTTTATGTGTATTGTGGGTTGGTTTGGTGTTCTGTCACAGTACCAAACAAATTGCACTGTCTGGTTTTGTAAATATATAAATACACAACACCATTTTCAGTTTTTCAATTGATTCGTTAGGCTTGATGTTGTTGTCAGGCTTTTGCATCTGTGGCAAAGAAGAAAATAAACCACTTTGCCTTAACATATACAGTGTTTACACCTGCACTGCTTCTCAGTCTGGATGTAGAGAATGTACTCAGCAGGAAGCTAGGATAAGAATGTTACCGTGTATGCAACATGATTATTGACATTTTATTTCGTGTATACCCATGTTTCAGTAAGCATGTTGCATCATGTTCATGGGCCACATTGTCAAACTTGTTTAAGGTTCGTTTACTTTTTGCAGACGGATGTCGATATACTGTTTATTTAATTAATGCTTTTGTATTTTTGTAAATTATGTGGTTAATAAACTGTTTAAAAAACGAAAAAGTTTGGTGCCACATTATTATTATTATTATTATTATTATTATTATTATTATATTGCATGATAAGGAAGCTCGTTGCCCTCGAATGTCCTCCAAAACACCTGTTCAGCACCAGTCCTTAGATTTTTATTGTATTACCTTGTTCTTACCAATTATGACACACTTGTTTTATAGAGTGCGTAGGGTAAATTTTTGGTACTACTAAACAAACAAAAAATAATAAAATTCATACATTTCGTGTTCATTTATGAGTGTGATTGGAACTTTCCAATCACACTCTCCACCAGCCAAATTTTTATTCCGTGCCCTCTTAGAAAGCTCTGACCCATTCCAGTAGGACATCATGTACAGCAACTCCATTGAACTGACATTTTTTCCTAAAAAGTTTTTCGTGTGTAATCGAGCGCTAGAGTAAGAATGCGCGTCCCCGCTGCGCGCTCCCCTAATTACGCACAACTTTGAGATCAAACCCTTGAACCGTTCTCCACTCTAAAGCTGTACTCCACACCTGCGAGAAGTTAAAAGAGGAGCATTAAGTGATGGTATACATACTTTGTTGACTCAGTGATTTTCCCCTGTAGTTTCGTGTGTTTAACTCGTGGCCCGAAAACAAGAGCAAAGCCTCGGCCATTTTTCGGCTGTCACTTCGCATCGCGCTGATTTCAGTGCGGCTTCCCGAGTCCAGCGAGTTCAAGAGTTCAGCTAGCCGCTTTTATTTATACTCGGGTTATTAAAACGGTGGATGACAAATGAGTCTTTTCATCGGACGTGTCTCTCTCTCTCTGATTTTACTGCCCACAGCTGTTTCCGTTTATTTACCCGAATCGGGCGTTTCAACACCCGGTTAACGATAAAACTGTTCAGGAGTGTGTGTGCGTGATTTACAGTTTGATCTACATTGTTTCTGTCTGCACATTTTAAACTGTCCCATGTGAACACCCCTGTCTCATAGGCACACTGCAGGAAAGTGTGGAACAAAAATGAAACTGGCAGCAAGTTTTAGGGATTTTTAATTTGGCACAGGTGCTATTTGTCTGTCCTGTAGAGACATACATCGTTTATAGTATTAATAACAGGATAGCCGGGCTAGCCCTGTTCTGGTGTTGAATTGCCTGTTGAAGGTTCCTCTGGTCGAACCCCATTATTGCTGGGCTGACACTATTTGGCCCTTGAGCAGGGTCATTCAGTCTCAACTGTCCTATAAGAAACCGCCAGAGATAGATACATGTCTCTCCAGGAGTGAGAAGAATAAGTTGCCAAATGTGCTATAGGTGCATCGATCTCAAAAAAAAAAAAAATTTAAAAAAATAATAATTTACACTTATTTATTACGTCCTTCCAAATTATCCAGAGACACTGTTAAGAGGAGATGATACTGAAAAGCTGAATATTTACCAATTTACCATAAATGTACTTAAAAATGAATCTTATGTACAGTAGTTTTCTAAATAATAGCAGTCTAACATCAGTAAACAGATCAATAATTGTGTTTTGGAGAAATTATATTCCTCCATGGTGAATATTTTACTTGTAGGTGTAGTGGAGTAATAGAAAACAACAGACCCAACAGTCATGACTTTGCATGCACCTGATTTTGTGTAATTGAATCATTAATTGAAAAGGGGCGTGTTCAAAATAATAGCAGTGTGGAGTTCAATTAGAGAGGTAAAGTATTCTGTGAAAAACAGATGTCAAACAAATTCAAGGATATAAGAATAAATGCAGAAAAGGTTGTCCTGTGCACAGCGAACTTTGATTAAAAAGTTGATCAAAAAAAGAGAAAATATACGAAAAAGTGCAGAAAATGATAGGCTGCTCTGCTAAAATGATATCAAATGCTTTAAAATGGAGACCAAAACCAGAAAGCTATTAGCAAGAAGCCCCCGCAAAGTCCCATTGAAAAAAAGACATGTGCTAAAGAGGTTACAGTTCGCCAAAGAACACATTGACTGGCCTAAAGAGAAATGGCGCAATATTTTGTGGACTGATGAAAACAAGCTTGTTCTTTTTGGGTCTAGAGGCTGCAGCCAGTTTGTCAGGCCCCCAAACACTAAATTTAAGCCAGTACACTGTGAAGACAGTGAAGCATGGAGAGACAAGCATCATGATATGGGGATGCTTCTCATACTATGGTGTTGGGCCTAGTTATCACATTTCAGGGATCATGGATCAATTTAAATACATCAGAATACTTAAACAGGTCATGTTGCCTTAGCCGAAGAGGAAAAACACCAGTAATCAAGCAGCATCTTGCTTCCAGACTAACAAGAATAACGTTATTTACAATATTAAAAAAAGCTGTTTCTGAGACAAGAAATGTTGTTTCGTGGGCTGGAATACCTGTTCAAAGGTGCCAGAAGGTGTCAGAAGGTGTCATGCAGCACAGATGTGAAGCAGTTCTCAGAAAGCATGGTTATACAACTAAATATTAGTTCAGAGATGCACAAGAAATAATAAATTTCAAGCATTTTTGTTTAAACTGTAAATTCATCACTTTGTAAAAATGAATGATGACACTCCTATTTTTTTGAACAGACTAATATTTGTTTTTTTCTTTCCATTTCTGTAAACTAATAATACATTTAGCACATTTTTCTTCATGTTGTGATTCAGAAGAGAACGTGCAGGGTGTCCAATGCATTTGTGTGATTTAAATAAAAAGTTATTATATGGATATGGAGCGTTACTCACTTTTTTCAACACACTGCTATTATTTTGAACACAAACGTATATGATAAAGGCCATTTACTCATCTACTACTCTCTTAAAAATGTAATATATGAGATAGTGTGAAGTTCAAGGAGGAAGACATTAATATACTGTACAGTGATTGTTAGTGTTTTATAATAAAACTATATTTTAAGTTGAGTGTTGGCGGTTATTGTGTGACGGTTGCACTTTGCAGGTGGTGAAGAGCAAAGTAATGTTATATCTTCACACACTTCACACTCCACTGATCACTAGCTTGAAGCTCCTTATTCCCTCCTTATTCCCTCCACTCTGCCAGACTGATGCCTCAGCCCCTGAGGCTATTCCACACCCATGTTCCTGATGCCGTCCATGTCTTTTTCCATCCTCCTCATATCTCCTCTTCGGAAGCAGCCCCTGGGGCAGAGATGATCTTCTATTCTCTTGCCCTGAGGACTGAAGACATGGCTCTGTTTCTTTCTGCACTTCTCTAAACTAAGATCTTAATGAAAGGTTTCAGGCTCTTGTGAGCCAAGCAGAGCCTCCATAAGTTCAGGAGTTACTCTGACTTATAATGCATGTTTAGTGTGGATTTCTTCTCAACTAAACTAATCCCATTTCCCACAGCAGGAAAAGGAAGGAAATATCGCTGTCCTTTGACACCTGTTACTTGATCCTGACCCTAGAGCATATGGAAAGAGACCATTTTTGGTAGAAGTTTGCAGGAATGTTTAGTGTTGGTGCTTTCCAAAAATACTGCATTTTTAAAGATTTAATGTTGTGTATTATAATTTTTACAGCTATTAAAAACCAAAAGCAATGCATTTGTAGGTTGTTTATGGTATTTTGTAATTATTTTACGTAGCATAGCTATACCTCATACTCAGTCATAATATATAGAAATTTATCAACGAAGGTTTTAAAAAAAAAACCTGTTTATACACCAGTTCTACAGACTTGTTAGATTTCTCTCGTTTCCCTTTTTTTATCATTAAATTTCTTATTTTTATATGTCTTATATTTTATATTTAAATTATATTTCATTGAACTTTGCTTGATTTTTTTAAAACCATTCTCTTTTTCATGTTTCTCTCCTTGAACTTCTTGTTCTTATTCTTATTATTATATTTAAATAAACACTTATGTTTTTATATTCTTATTCTGCTTTTTAATCTTGGATACAGATGGGCACTCTGCTTCTGTACATCAATTCTGATGCTGTGATGAGCATTCTGGAGTGATTAAGTGGGAAAAGAGGAGGGTAATGTGGGTGATGTAGGAGTTTGGCTAATGTGGTGAGGGGAGTCTTTCAGCACAGCCTGAGGGAATGCACTCATCCAGTAAGTGACAGAGAACAGCCTGGTGAATCATAGTCCAGATAGAATTGCACTATACGAGGTGTGAAACATCAGTGGCCTTAGCCCTAGCAGATGCTTTTACCTTATAGAGGTTGAACACCTCAGATATGTTCTGTCAAAGTGCTCTCAGGTTTTAGAGGTTAATTTGAGTTCTGCTTGTTTGTCCATGAAAACTGAAACTCTCACAGGCCTTTTTTTTTCTTTTAATTTAAAGGTCTATATCTGACACTCAATATTTATATACAGTGTTATATACCTTTAAATTATATATGGATTATATATATAATCTTGGGGTCACAGATTTCAAAATTAGGCAACTATAATTTATACGGTATGCTGACATTCAGTATTTATATACAATGTTATATATCTTTTAACTTTTAGTTAGATTAAAACATAAAAGAATCTATAATAATAACTGTAAATATTGCATAGAAAGCATATAGCTGCATTTTTGCATGGTTTAGCAACTTTTAATCTGCAATCCATGTAGCAATCCATTTAATCTGACTATAATAATATTACGGTAATACTATTTTTTGAAATTGTGCAATTATTATAATATATCTATGCTGGTCATACAGTTAGTCTCAACTGTAATTATTGGAAGTTGACAGAGCAAATTGTTAAAAACATCATATAAACTTATATACATGTAAATGTGCACCTGCAAGTGTAATTTATATGTTTTATACTATATGTTATAATTGTACATTAAAATATTTTTAAATATATATTTAACCATTAATAGCCATAGTCTGATTTGTTTTTTACATCATTTATGTCAGGGGCTCTCAGCCTTATTCCTGGAGGACCACTGCTCTGCATATTTTATTGTTTTCCCTGCTCTACCACACCCGCTTCAATTAAGAAAGGGCTGTTAATTAGTTGATTAGTTAAAACATGTGTTCTGGGAGCTGAGAAAGCACTAAAATGTGCAGGGCAGTAGTCCTTCAGGAAAGAAGCTAAAAACCACTTATTAATGTTACATGGGTTTTCTTGATCTATTTTCTACCTTAGATATTTAAATGAATCCAGTCATGTGATCATGTGACTTATTACGGTGTTGCAAAATTCTTGCAAAATAGAGACTATGTGTAATTTAGCTTGTAGCCTACATTTCTATAGAAATGCAGTGATGCATCTTTACAAATATTTCCAAATTTAAAGAAAATCATGACCTGTTTGGTTAAATATGTTAATTTGGTGTCTATTCTGTCAGGATTCAACGATGAGCTGAAAAGTCTTCCTAGCACCATGTTTTATTTAAGCCTAAATAAATTGCTCCTTGGATTATCACATGTAATAGCTCCCAGGCTGTGCAGTCTGCTCTGATAATTTATAACACTGATGTTTTAGTCATCCTACGGTCTGGACATCATAATCAAAGCCACATTGAATGCTATGTCTGAGCTGGGTCAATAAGGGCTTACCATAGAACTGCTTTTATGCCCAGAGTGGCTGCGTTATCTGAAAGTTGACCCTGCCATGCTCTCTAGGCCGTCTGCTCTGTGAATATGATCTAGGGGTCACAGATTCCAAAACTTCACATCTGCTCACCCCAGTCAGGCGAAATTATGGGCAACTATTTCATATCACACAGACATGTCTCTTCAGGAAGTTAAATGTTTTAGGCTACAGTATGCTGACAGCTTTTTTATACCCCCTAGGATGTGGACATCAGGGCGCTCAACACTCCCCACGCCACTGTAAAAAAGACAAAGTGCACATTTGATAGCTGAAGATAATGCCTATCTATTGGCATGACCCGACTTGGTTTCATCTGCCTTCATTCTGGACACATAAAGCCAGTAATGTATGACTTGATAAAGGCAGAGAATCTGGGTTTGGAATAAATTGCCATATGGATGGTTTTATACAGGATCTGTCCTCAATCTCTTCACAGTAAGTGAGAACTAGTCTGGGAGTAAGTGTGAAAAGATTGTGAAACTGAAAACTGTGAGATGGATTTATATCAATGTGAAGAGATGATTGTGTCAGTCATTTTCAATTTCCTGAGGAGTAGAAAACATACAGGTTATACAGTATGCAAGCATGAATGAATTTAAATTTATGAATCAATGAATTTATTCCTTCTTTTTTATTAATTCGATTATTTATTTGGTCTGTTTGTCTATTTCTTTAGTATTTTCACTAAAATTAGTACCTTTAGGGAACACAGAAATTATATTGAATTTATTCATAAAATTATGTTTGGCAGCGATAAAATACTGCAATAAAATTATTTTTTTAAAAAGACACTGAGCTGTATAAGAAAAGAAAACTGAATTACTGCAGAGCTGCACACAGAATTTGACAAAACAGTAAGAAAGCCATAAGAATATATGACACAATCTATGTAAAAGTCTAAAAAAAAGTTTGTGGAATGACGTTGTTGCGTTGTATTATTTCCAGGCCCGAGAAGAGCTGTATAAACAGCCTTCTCAAAGAATATGATTTTAATTCTGCATAAATACATATAATATATGTGAACTTGTCTTCTTATCCGTATTTCTGGAAAGCCAATCCCCATAACAAAGTAAGATATCCCTGCTCCGTCTGCCTCCTGAATGTATTTTGACAATCCTTGCGAGGAAGTGGTTTTGTTCCCACACTGTGGATCTCTGTGTAGCTCATCCTTTATCCATGGCCTATGTCAAAACACACTCAGCGGTCACACTACAGGCAAGTCTGAAACGCAGGAACTGCTCACGCGTACAGCTGAGAAAAGACTTTAGTCTCAGTCATGGCTCCAGGCTATGGAAATAACTGTGATATATCTTATTCTTTTACATTTTTCTTGGTACAGAATATAAAAATGATTTAAATATTATATAATTTGTTCTGAACTTTACAGCACAAGCCAAACAATTCCTTCCTAAAATTTATAGTTAAGACAATTTTTTTGAATTCTTTTTTTCTATATTATAGATATTTTTATACATTAAATAAAGTGAAATAAATGAATCATGAAACATAGATAAACCAAATAGATGAATTTTATGGCCTCTATTGGATTATTCCAAATGAACTGTTGTATTTAGAACTTATTTTTGTTACATACAGAGAAATTGTAATATGTGAGTATGTGAATATGTGTGTATGTTATTTTCTCTTCTTTCCTACTCATGAAGACAAAGCCATTGAACATGAACCCTCTAATGCCATTTTCTGTCAATAGCTATTATTTCCTTATGCATTGCTTTTCATGAATATGAAAGTGTCCCCCTAAAAGGTGCTACCCAGTAACCTAGTCAAGAATAGTCAAGAACAATATACAGGCCATTTGCACAAAAGGAATTGTCTGTTATACTGATTCTGGTGTTCAACGGTAATGGAATTATACTAAACACCAGCTGATGCACTTTTAATCCATGCAACATAAACAGTTATATACAGCAAAACTCATTTGAAATTTTTTTTTTTACTGTTAGTGCTGTGAGTAGATATACTTTTTCTTGTTACATCCTGATGTACTGAGAGGAGACCTTCATGACTTGCTAAGAATAAATGATGCATTAGGGTTTTTTTGTTTCTAAGCTTCGATTTTTAATCAAACACAGGAACCAGGAACAGCCACTACCACCACCACACCCCTTTCTCACACACCTTCTATTGTAGTCCATCAAACATGAATGTTCTTTCTCAGCCTGGCCCGTGTAAGCCCGGGATGATCCGTTGCTACATGCTGACCTTTGAAAGGAGACGCAGACCGGAGCAGGCCAGGCCAGGCATGCCCTCCACCAAACCCACTGCACTTTTGTCTTTAGTTTCTAATCCCTACGGCACTTCAAGGGCATCTCTCACTTCTGAGGCAGCTGCTTTCAGTCCAAAGAGGAGAAGAAAGCCATGAGTCTTAAAAGCGTAACCCCCCCCCTCCCTCCTCTAACATACCCCTCTATTTTGTGGAATGTCTTGATAAGGTGATCTTTCTTCCACAGGTGATAACAGTAGCTGTCCATCTAATTCATACAGAGCATTAAAAAGAAACTTCATGAACATTTCAGAAATCTTATGGATGAGTTTAATCCCTTTCATTAGATTGTCCTCCAAAAGCACTTGAGATACTTATTAGAGTAAATTGCCATGGTTAACACACACATCCAAGATGTAGACATTGTTGACCCAAAACATCTCAACATTTGTCAGTCATGGACAAAATAAACACACAGCAAGACAGTCACATCAGCAACAAATGCGTCCAGCTGTAGACCTGTCTGTAGTGACCAAGTGCCATGAGATCACCTTCTCAACCTGTGAGATCAGCGTGGCTAAATGATAGAGAGTGAGTCAAACAACGATGACAGCACGAGGACGCTGTGAAACCGACATCGCACGGATTGGAGCACTTACAAGCCGCCACTTGAAGTGGACCACTTTTAGCTGTGATTTTCCTTGGCAATCAAGACAAACTCCTATTCATGCGACATTTGAACTGTCAGTTTGCAGTAAGAGTCTTAGGATTAGAGCCTTTCCACTGACAGCATGTTTAGCTGTTTACAGTCGTGAGCATTTGCTGTGGTGAGCAAGAGAAAGAGAGACGCACAAAGATAGAGTGACTGAATAGCGCATTCTTAGCTGTCAACTTGTGGTGATATGCAGTGTTAGGTTAAAAGAACCCGACTCCATATAAAATGTCGTTTAGACATCTCAATCAAAACCAAAAAGTATTATGATTACCGATTGGCAGTAATGCTCACTTTGGGGTAACGAAAGTTTTTTTTTTTACCATAGCAGCAGTTTCTAGTAAACCACTGGTCATCAGTCAAACATCAGCATGTTAGTGCATGTGTGAGTCTATATGAAATGTAACAAGAGCACTCTGTAATATTTCTTATCACAGGCTGGTGTAATGAGGCCAAACGTACACAAGTTACATTACATCATGTAGCAATTTGTCAATGGTTCACTGCAAAAAATGACATCTTAACAAGTGATTTTTTTTTTTTATCTAGCCAAGCCTATTATCATTAAGCTTATTTCTAGTCAAATGTTACTAAAATAAAAGTAAAAATGTATTGTTCCTAATTTTTTCAATTAATTGTTTTTTTCTGTTTCAAAAACTTCAGGAAATACCTATAACTGCCAATAGTACAATAATTTTTCTCATCTGTAAAAATATAATTTTTGCAGTGTTAATTTTGTAGTGTTAATTAAATTAACTTTTCTGTAAACTGTAGCAGCTACGGTACAAACAGACATTTTCTCATCAGCCTCTTTGTTAGCTCTGTTATAAAGTTCATAAAACAAGAAAATGTTACTAAGAAATCACAAAGCACAAAGCAATTTAACCAGATGACTTTCTTGCCTCAGAAAACTGAATTTTTCTCTTTTCTCTGATTGCTAAAAACACTGACACTGAACATTTTCTCTAAAATGGCAAATAAGGATCACACTTTTTTTTTGACTGTTTACTACTGTGGAGTAGCTATGGAGTGCAAGTCTAACTAGTATCTGTAAAAAAGTTAATTCAAAACCTTTTGACCAATCAAAATTAAGCAGTTAAAAAATAAGAACAACCCATTTTTAAAAACTACTTGGTTTTGTAAAAAAAAAAATTGTTAATAGTTTAAAAGGCATGGGTGATGTTCACATCTATCCCAGCAATATGTAGAACCCTTTCATACCAATTCTGTCAACCCCTTCTTACAAATTTACAACAATGAAACCATGTTGGTTTAACAATTGTATTGTTGGTTGATGACGCCCCCCTCCAAAGCTGCCGGAGGAACAAACTCTAGAAGAAGCTGAATTGTTGTTGTTTTAAACCCCTGCTGGCTCTCAGCATGGTGATACCACTCAAACACTCTTCTCATGGTCAGTTACGCTGGTGACAACACACACTCTTTAGTCTTCCTGTCCTACTAAGCTCATTCACCCTGTTAGCTAACAAAGATGAAAGAGGGCTTTAGAGAATTTCATCCCTCTCATACACACACACTGCAGTCTGGTGACCAGATAACTTTTCCATGGTGTCCAAGCTTTTGATTAACCAAGTAACAGAGGTGATAATTTATGACTCTCTCTTTCTCTCTCTCTAAATATATATTATCATGAAATGTGAAAAGGTTCGATATGATAAAATTTAACGTTCATTAATCAACAGCTATATTGATGTGCTTATACTTTTAAAAAAGTTTGTAAGAATGTGTTATAATAGTACAAAGATTAATATGTAGGCTTCCTTAAGGCTGACTAGTTTTACCAAGTCTCTAAATAAATAAATAAATAAATAAATAAATAACATAAAATAACACAAAATAAAAGTTTCCAACAAAAAAAAGCTTTAAAAAATAGGGTAAAATAAACTGTTGCTGTAGTGTTCTTCATGACTTCCAATTGTTTTTAAAGTCCATTTTTTAGGGTATAGTTTGTTGTTTATTTATTTGTCAAATAATGCTGCAATTAACTGATCAAGTTAATCAAATGGGTTCAGTGCAAACCTCAATAAATCAAATAAATATAAATCTAGGCAACATAGAAAGATTTAGTTCTGTTGGTGAAAAGGCCAAGAATTAAAGCTCCATATATCCAGTAAACACCAAGCCTATTATTGTATTTAATATTAGGGTTCATATTTTAATACACGAATTTATTCATTTATTCTCTATACCGCTTTCCTTACACAGGGTCACATGGAAGTCATGAGTCTATCCAGGAGACTTCGAGCACGATGTGAGGTACACCCTGGACAAGCTGCCAGTCCATTGCAGTGTGCAGGCACACACACTCATGCAATCATTCACACACTATGGGCAATTTGGGAACACCACTTAGCCTAATCTGCATGTCTTTGGACTGTGGAATCTGGACAAACACTAGGACAATAACAAGAGAATATGTGGAAAAAAAATTATGAACATTTGTCACACCAATTCGCAACAACAGTACAAAATAACAATGACAATTAAAAAACATTATGATTTGACTCATCCTCATACTTTGAATCATTTTATACAGGGGAAACATTCTGTTATCGGGTTCCACCTAAAACCTTAAAGAGTTCTCCCAAATGTGACAACGGAAAAAATATTTCCTGAGAAGATCTAAACTGATTCTGCTTCTTGGTATGATGATTTACACTTTGGCACTTTGGATCCCCCCTACAGAGCTGCTCTCTGCCAAACAATTAAGTCCTGATAATGGATCAATCTAAGACTACTTTGCAGAATTCACTTATACTATTCACAAACTCTGTAATGTTATCAAATTTACCTGGAAACCAAAGAGGGAGAATTCACATTTAGAGGACAAAACAGATGTTTAAAAAGGTCAAATAATTGAGCACTCAAATAAATTGACATTTTATTAAAAGTCCCACCTCTGTCTGTTTCTCCCCTTACATTGTTAGTACCCCTCCCTCACTAAATGGAGTAATTATGCCTGTCATTACCCTGCCCTTTTTGCCCCTGAACCAACTCAAAGAGAGGTGTCAATATCTCATCATTATGCTAATAGCACTAGCCGTCCGCACTTAAAGCTCAATTGAGAGGCGGAGGAGGGTGTGTGCATGCATGGGGGGCTGTGGCTCTCTAGTTAGTCTGTCTGTCTGCTCCCAGCATGCTCTCTGCTCTATGTGTCTCCGGGCTGATGGGCCAGGACATGTCTGCAGAGAAAGAGACAGACACAGGTCTGGCCCAGAGGCATGTTCCAACCCACCCCCACTGAATACTGGACTGATCCAGCTTCAGATGATCATGAGATGATTGAGTGGGTGAAGACTGACTTTGTGACCAGAATCTGCATGCCAATGGTCACTGCATTCTACAGGTTTGATCTGCAGGTCTGATCTGCTTTTAAGCTTGAGGATTCTTACTAAAACATGTATGAATACACACACACTTAGCTTATAGACGTTATAAGAAGTTAAAATCAGAAAACAATGTTTAAACAGTATCTTAAACCTAATCAAAACACAATCTCATTGATCCTCAGTAGCATCTTGAACAAAGGCTTCATTTAGGATCTATTATCAAGTCTATACCTCGGCTGAACCTACTTTCCCTATACACAGTAGCTTATGTTACACAGCCATCAGTGTTTTACAACCATGTCAAGCCTGACACATTCTTTGTAAAGATGTCAAATGGATAAGCTGTTAAGAAAGAAAGGTATGCAAATGCACAGGGACTCATCAGCTCATTTTGATATGCATTGGTCCTGAAGTAGGTCCAGTGGGGACTTGTCAACAAAGACATACCTCACCGTGAATAGAGAATGAACATGCATGAATACTATTTGTTGAACCAATACCGATAGTTGTTCTTGTTCTCTCCACGTTGCTGTCACAGTGTTAGTCTCGTTTGTCAGATTTGTTTGTCCAGAATGTCAGAGTGCTTGTTCAAATAGAATGTGACTGATAATAAGATAAACAGAGTATTCGAGCACTCCACTCTCCTTATGTTTTGTTGTATCCTCTGATGCACAGATTTCAGGGATAACCACAGTTCACAGAGGGTGGCACAGGGTCAAGTGTGCATGGTATGAAGAGTCTGAGCCAAGGCAACATCAATCAGTTCCTCTGTCTAATAAATATAATGAGAATAAATATCGAGCTGTACACTTTTAATGTTCCATAATGGTAGGAGGTCATAATAATAGCTCAATTTCTCCAGCTCTCTCATTAGGACAATCCCAGAGGTCTGCGTTGTCACTGTACATGCACACACACACACAAGTACACACACATGCTGTGCAGTCTTCTCCATCCCATATTACTGACCCCATCTGAGACAGTCGCAGTCAGCTTTAATAAAGAGAGCAATCGTTAGACAATTATAGTTAATGAAACAGGCAGCTGCGGACATTCCCTTATGTATAAAGTCATTATCTTACGCATCTATGAAGCGTCTTACTGTGTCACATATTAACATGATAAGGGTCAGGAAAAATACAGGGTAAGGATGAAGCAATGTGAATATGAGTGGCAGGGAAATCACGATGGTCTTCTGAGGACCTTTACTTCTCTCGTTATTTTATTATAATAAACTTGTCATCCGCAAAGGACCACCATGTTTCTGACTCACTCTAATCAGTTCCTAAGACGTGTTTTACAACCGATAAACCTGATGAAAATTTAACATTTTATTTAAAGCAAAAACTCTTATAATAGGCCTTTTGAAAAAAAAAACAATAACAACAAAAAACAGGAAATTCTTTCCCTGATTGTGAATTTTGTCAAAACAACAACAACAAAAAAACTACTAGTCAAAAGTTTGGACACCTTCTATTTTAAAGGTTTTTCCTGATTTTTTTTTTGGCTTACTACACTATAAAACAGTGCTGAAGGCATTCAAAATATTCATTAATCTCCTTTGAACAGTTGATATTAAGATGTATCTGCTAACGATGCTCTTTAAAGCTCCATAACGGCTCTAATCTGAGGTGCTGTTTGTTTATTGGCGATTTTTGAGGCTGGTAACTCTAAATGAACTTTTTTTGTGCTTTCCTGAGAAGGTCTTCATGAGAGCCAGTGTTATCATGGTGCTTGATGGGTTTTGCAATGCACTTGACACAATACTGTTCTTGCAAGAACTATTCCAGAACAGCTGACCTTCGAGTCTTAAAATAACAGTTCACTGTTTTTGTTACTTAATTACATAATTTTGTATGTGTTATTTCTTTATTTTAAAATCTCCAGTATTGTTTTAGAATGTAGAAAAAAAATCAGTAAAAAAAAAAACAACACAACATGACAACACAAGATGGTGTTCAAACTTTAATCATTATTATTATTATTATTATTTTTTAAACAAAAAAAAAAAATTATTATAATATTATTAATTTATTATGAACAATCAATTGGTATTCCTGGATTAGTTCTACTGGCGTCAAGAAGATAAGCAGGAATCAGTTCTTCTGTAAGAAGTTGCTGAGGCAGCAAGTGGAATAAAGTGTGAATTGTTTTGAGGTAACTATCTCTTTTTCACACTCTCTTCTCTTTTTCGGACGAAAAAGGGAGTCTCTGAATGTTTTAGTGTCGATTCTGACACCATGCCAAGCTTATGCCAGTTTATAGTAAAGACAGCATTGTGTAAAGTAAAAGAACCTGTGGTGCCAGACAATACCTGATTTACTCTGACGCCTCTGCACCAGGCGAGATCATATAACTAGGAATTTACTGACAAAGCCAAGGATGATCTGATTGAACAGAATAGCTGCTTTACCCTTTGAGCAGAGAAATCTGAATCCAAAGACAGCAGGACAGGCTCCAGTAGATGTGATGTTTGACCTAATAGATGAGGGCTTAAGGATTATCGGTGGTTAAACAAGCGTTGGGTGTAGATCTTCATCTTGTGAGAGCACATATTGCAAAAATTATAATCCTCATGAACCATAGCATCAATGTTAAAGTGACCAATATTTATAAAGTTCACATAGCTAATGTTGTTTTTTTCTAAATTCACATGATTCTTGACAAACATATTAAATATTATATTATAAACTTAATGTAAATGTAAACATCTAGGAATTAAAATCAAGCAGTTACCTTTTAAAAGTTCCATGTACCTTAAAAAAGGTGACAACTAGGTGCCTTTTTTTGGTGGCTTTTGTGTTTTTCTTTGATAGGAGTTAAATATAATATGGTCTTTAATTCTTGTGCATTCTGAGATGATTTTCTGCCAAACATAGGTATAAAGAGTAGTTATTTCAGTTCTTCAGTCTTGCCATTCTTTTCTGATCTCTTTCATCAAGTTGTGTCCAATTACAAAACTGCAACTTTTGTTTTGTTAAATAAGCTCTATAGACTGTTGTTTTCAAACCAGCCCACCAATGATCATGCCAAAGTCACAATAACCAGTTACAGAATATTTGTGATATTTGATGTAAAAATTAAATGAATCTCTTTATCTGTATTTGCACTATTTTATGCATTGTGCTGTTAGGCAATTAAACTATCTGGTGGGGGCAATTACATTATTATAAATAATTAAATGATTACATAAATAATTAATATAACAGATATATTTTACTTAAATCTTCTTCTTTGTTTCCCTGAATGCAACGCTACAAGCTTCCTTAAATCAGATGTGAGGCTCGGTTACTCTGTTTATCCTCACTATTTATATTTAATGATACACTGTCTATCAGTGTCACTGTTTAGTTATACTCAGTTGTTGAGTGCCAGTATTTACTTGTGAAACACTACCTTACAGTATATCTCAGGGATGGGACTATCTAAGGTAACCTATAATTTGCAATTATAAATATAAATCCATAACCTAATAGTCATTGGTACTATTTAAAATAATGGTACTGTTAAAACCTCAAATAAAATTAAAAAAAGAAAAAGCAGAATCAGCACAGAACATGATTTATTATTTTGTTTTAAAAATGACTTACATATCATAAAAAAAAGGTTGGAGTCTAAAACATATTTTCTAATAAAATCTTAGACAATAAAGTTTTCAAATCATACGAACAAACTGACAATCGGATCTGGTTTCCCTGAAGGCAAAGCTGGCCACAGCAGCATGACATTCCAATGCAAAGTGCTTGTGTCAGACTTAAAGGATTAAAGATCACATAGAATAATGTGAGGAATCAGCCACTGAAATAACAAGACTAAACTCCCCAAAGACATACAAAGCAAAAACACTGGCAATATGAAGAGGGAGTGAATAAAACAAAATCATTATTGTGAGTGTGATTATAATAAATATGATGTACTTCTTGGCAGTAAATCTTGATGTACAGGATTTGGCAGACACCCTTATCCAGAGTATCTTAATTTTTTTCTCAATTTGGTTACACATCTGAGAGTTAAGGGTCTTGCTCAAGGGCCCAACAGTGCCAAATTGATGGTGGTGGTGTCTGTACCTGGAATCTTCTGATCACCCGTCCAACACCTTAACCACTGAGCTACCGCTGCTCCTCATGGTGTAAGAAAAAGATTTCACAGAAGTTAATTTTTTTTTATTGCTGTTTACTGTACTGGCATGATGAAATAAATCAGCCTTATGCTGCAAAAGCTGATAGTTCCCATACATCTCTGGTTTTACAATGTTTTGAAATTTCTCCAGGAATAAGCTATATTTTTTATTGATCCAGACACTCTGTTTCTGACAGTGTGACAGAGAGCTCAAGGAGGACATCTATTGGTCATTTGATGCCAGTGTTTAGTTTGTGACCTGTGTGTGGCTGTTCCTTCAAAGTAATGCTTCTAATACTCAGGTCTGTGAATATAGGCAGAAAATATTTTTCTTATACAACATTTTTTTATTTAAAAAATCATATTTTGTAAAAAGAAGAGTGATTTGATTAGATTTTTTTAATTATAAAAAAGGTACACATACAAATTCCTCCTTAACTCTAACCTACAATGGCAATGAATAATGTTTTGTATTGTGCTGCAAATTTTCAAGTTTAATTTCCAGCTCATGCTCAGATATCACAATATAATAAAATAATCAAAATCTATTTTTGGTTTAATTTAATTAATTTTACTGTATTTGTCCCTAAGTAACTACATGAAAACGTCAGTTACTGACTCTTTCTCTATAGTGCTTATCCTGTACAGGGTCACGGGAGGCCTGGAGCCTATCCCAGGGGTCTCTGGGCGCTAGGCGGGGTACACTGAGAATGCAGGATTGCAGGGCACACTCATATGTTATGGGCGATTTGGGAACACCAGTAAGGCTAATCTGCATGTCTTTGGACTGTGGGAGGAAACCGGAGTACCTCAGGGAAACCTAGCACCAAGCACGGGGAGAACTTTTAAATTTCATGCACTCAGACCTGAGGCAGGACTTGAACCCCCAACACTGAAGGTGTGAGACTTACCCCACTGTGCCGCCTTGAATAGAATTCCTTAATTAATTTTTTTTTGTTTGGTGGTATATTGAATAATGTAAAAAAATTTATTGAGGTATAGATAATTAGCAATATTTAGATGTTATTTTTGCTAGAGATTTCAGAGTAGTAAAAAGAAGCTATAAACATAACTTCCAAAAACAGAAATACAAATACTTCAATTTCCTAGTAAATGTTTATGTGACCCATAAGCCAAGTCAAGCCAAGCTTAACTGTAAAGCACATTTAAAAGTAACAGGTATTAAACAAAGTGTTTGTTAAAAAAATCTAATATCAGCAATGTTAATCAAATACAGTTGAAACAAGTCAAAGAAAATAAGATTTAGAAATAAAAATTGTATTCATGAATATGATTCAAAGGGTTTACATATAAAATCTTTTGTCATATTTTATATATAAAACCTTTATATTTAGGACAGAGTGAATAAACAGACCATGTATTTCATATTTCATCTCCAGCCAAAGGTGTGTAGTTGTTGTAGTGTATTAGGTAAGTAATCACTACTGAATTGACTGGCATGTTTCTAGTGAGTGCCCATGGCCCCTATAGAGCTCAGAGGAAACGTTAAGGGCCGGCGTGTCACTCAGCTTGTTCTCGTCCCCCATTTCTCGCTCAGCTCACGTTACTCTGCTCATACATCACAGTGACTAGGTGTGAATGTGCGTGGGTGTGTGTAAATGTGTTGCAGCCATGCGTGTTTATGGCATGAACACACTAAACATGAACACGCACTCAGTCTGTTTATAAGTGAATTGAAATATTTGTGTATTTTGTGATTCTGTGGTTAGTGTGTTAGTTATCCACTATTCTGACAGCACGGGTGATTTTGCTAGCGCAATTGTAGTAGTGTTCAATATGCGAGAATATTGAACAATCTGAAACACAAGGGACTGCTGTCAGGTTTTACTCTTAGCTCTGAAAAACAATCGAGCTAAAGCTTATGTTCTCCCTCCGTTCCAGCAACATTGAATGCCATATTAATAAGAAATCCTGTCTAGAAATACTTGAGACAGAGAAGTACGATTATGCAATGCAGCTTTATTGATCTGGGTTAAGGTATAATTAAAACTCAAAAGATTAAGCAGAGTGTAACTGAGAATAAAGAATTAAACATGGATTGAACTGAGAATCATAATTTAATAAAAAAAATAATAAAATGCACATCTTTCATGGGGATTTTTTCATTCATCTTGGAAGAGAGATGAAAATAATATTTCTTCCCTGATTTGAAAAAAAAAGTTATTACATTGTTATGCAAGTATTACAAAGTAATCGAAACATAATTAGACATAATTTATGATATACAATTTTACTAACCCTGTATATGCAGTATAAAAAAATATATACAAATGAGTATTTTTCTGAAAAAGTTAAAATTTAATTCAACATTTTGTTTGTCTTGTTACATAAACACAGGGAGGATGTAATTACCATCACGCTCAAGAGAGTTTTATTTTATCATGGAAACCCTATCTTACATCGCCCTGCATGTTTATGAAATTCGCCATGTGATTATGTCTAGTTGACATGTATTGGTGTCAAAAGTAAAGAAAACATTCTGATTGTGCATTTTGTCTTCACACTATCACGCCCTGTTTAGACAATGATAACAAAGAGAGCCATCAGAATCATTCAACTTGGTGCAAAACAAGCAGACGTCACCAGATGGTTTGGAGTTGCCAGGAATATAATTTCCAGGTTATGGAACAACTTTTTCCCATTCCGAACAACTGGTCCCACTGCTCTTGAATGCCAAGTTTGACAACGCCTAAAAAAGACAGACTAAATTGATGGTGTCATTTGAGAAATTGCCCAGAAAATGCCGTCACTACATGAATTCACTATTAATATAGAGTGGGTCTCACACAGTTATTATACCCCTAAGCATATTTAAGTATTTTTTACATTAGGTATTATGGACAGCATGTACTTTTTAACCAATGAGTTTTCAACTACTACTTTACTATTCTCATGTACATTTTGTTCTATTAAATTCTGCTGTTCATCAAAACCTGCTACTTCTATGATAAGATACTGTGTAATTTAAAATCAATTATGCAAAATATGTATCACTAATACGACACACTTATCTACTAAATATGTCATATTTACTGTGTTGCAAAATAACATATTATTTGACTTGAATATTTTCATTAAGTTCATTTTCTGAACGGAGATTTTCAGATCAGAATAAATAAAAACATTTTAAGTACAATGCATACTTTGTAAAATTAACAAATGGCCTGTTGTAAGGCTGATCTCCTTCCGTTCAAGTCTACTATGTATCCTGACACAACCCCCTAAACTCATTTTTCTTCTTTATTTCTACCTAGTGTTAAAGGCCATAACGTGCAGGAAGTGTTGATGCTCCAGGCGAATATCTGAGCATGAGGGAGAGAGACGGAGCGGTGGAAGGATAGAGACATGACAAAAGTTGCGAGCTGAGTGTTGCCCCCGGGCTTGGCTATCACACCTACCTGTTGACTGGAGCTTAAGTGCACAGACAATGCAGGACGCAAAGTGATCCTTCCTTATTTTTCTCATGCTGTCTTTCCGTCTTCATCACTCTCTACAGCCCCTTCCTCTAAAGCTATCAGCTGGTGATGAATTGCCAAACAAGGTTTTTGCCATCATTATATCTTCCACAACATTTGATTTATGAATTAGGGGTTAACGTAAAACTCCTGTCTTCTGTTCTTTATTTTAAGTTATGTGAAACTGTACTGCTTTGCCACACATTAACCCATGGCTTATAATGACACAAGACTATAACATGAATTAAAACAGGGAGACATGTCATCTGAACCATTTTGCCAGACGTCCTGACCTCCCTCATGCTGTAGAAAGCTCCTTTGAGGAGAACGGGTATCAAATTCCCACACTGCGTTCCTACGGATGGATGTAAAGAGGCCCTGGAATGGGGTGCTAATTTGTAGTGCTGTCGGAACATAATTGTGAGCCTGTGGCATGTGTGTGACAGAAAGAGGCGGTGAGGTGGAGCCTTAGTCAACAGAGGAAGGAGGTGATGCTTTTAGAGCACATGTGCCCCTTTTTTGTGGTGGAGGATGAGACGATGACTGACAGGAGTGACTGTGTGTTAGGCGTGGAGTTTGACTTAACTCTGTTCTTTTGTTCATCACTTAACATTTATACTGTTGTCTAAGAAAATAAATTAATTTTAATAGTAATATGATTGTAAAACTAGTTTTAAAATACTGAGTACATGGGTTTATAAATAAATGTCAATGTATCATCAGTTAAATGCATCACCTCACTGACAGATCCAATGGCTTACAACTTTAAGGGTGTATTTACTTTGTTAAACCTTTGTTTGTGTTAAAGACACAAAAAAGCTTAAAAAGCATCAAAGGGCAGGAAATAGCTTAAGGTTTAACAGTGTATTTTTCGAAATAGATTTTAAAAACCTTTTATGATGTCATTTTGATCTAAATAAAGAAAAATGGTAATAAAGCCTGTTTTCGTGTTAACATAAAAATGATTTTTCAGGCATTATCTTACCTATTAATATATACTTTTTGTCCTGTAAGGCATTTAAGTGTATATTTTTGAAAAGGAGTACAAACTTAAATGCTTTTTTCCTCTTCTCTTCTGTCATTTCTTAATCCAATGCTTTTTTTACACTTCATACTACATACACAGCACTTAGTCTTTCAAGACTGACTACATCAGATTGAAACATCACCTGGTGCTGATATGTTTTATAGCCTGATCCTTCACTAAATAATCCAGGTTCTTCAGTGTGTTTTTTAGTGCAGGAGAACATTTCACCACTTTGTCACTTGGGGAACAATTGAGGAGGCGTGTGATGATGAAACTGCTGAAATGAATTATAAATGGCCTGCGTGATATCAGCCTGATATACCTACTGTGACTCAACAAATGATCACAGCTGTCTGCTGTCTGGGATTTTCCTGTTTTATGGCCATTTGCTGAGTTGAGCAGCTTGGATGCACTCTGAATTTCAGGCTCAGTTTCAGACTTCAACCTCTGATCTGTCCAGGTCTGTCTTGCTTCAGTTGCTTCCTCTGCTTTCATCTTCTCACCTAACTGCTTCAGTTACCACTGGCTAAAAAGAGAGAGGGAGAGAATGAGAGAGAGAACGAGAAAGAGAGAGAAAGAGAAAGAGAGAGAGAGACTGACAGTGTACACATGTGCTCTTATGGAGGTAGCAGAAACTTTAGACATAATGCAGTTTAAACTACAATTAAATATTGCCTTAAAATTAAAATTATTCCAAAATCAGTTCATTTTCCATAATTTGTCCTTAAAGATCTTAAAAATAATTTCCCTATTTTAAAGGTTCCATATTTTACTATTTCTTTACAAATTAACACAGTTGTAGAGCTCCTGCAAAGTGTGTGTTAATAATCCAACTAAAATATCCATTAGATAATGCATTTCATCCCTCAAATTCTTGTTAATTCACTCCTCCTTCAAATGTGCTGTTTCAGTGTCAGTACTGCTGAGCCATTCCCTCTAGAAAACAGCAGACATCTGCACCAAGCTCGATGAGGGTGTCTTCTTATATAAAGGTTATAATAAGTGGAAAATCAAACTGACTTTTTAAGCCTTGGGAAGCCCAATTTTTTTTATTGGTCCTTGTGATTTTTAAAAATATTTATTTATTTATTTATTTATTTATTTTGCTGGAGAGCTGCGGTCTGGCAGAAATATGCAAGTTTAAGGATCAGAACTAATTCTGACTCAGGAGGGTCACAAGGATCTGGAATGATAATAGTTTAAGCCCAGCCTAAAATTAAGGACTCTTTTATGATTGTTGGGATTTGGCATTTATTTTAACAGGGAGAGAGAAAGAAGCTTCACTGTCTAGTGACATTAAGAACCCATTATTTAGAAATCATTTCTCTCAGTGAAAACTAAAGTCATAAATTAGAATAAAATATTTTTCTTGTCTTATTTTTAACCTGTTCATGTAAAAAAAAAAAAATAACAGAAAATGTTAAGGTTTCACCTTATAATAATAATAATAATAATAATAATAATAATAATAATTATTATTATTATTATTATTATTATTTGTTTACATATTTTCTTTCTCTTTTACATGATCTGTGGCACAAACACTAAGTCTATTTTTGTAAACATACATTCTACTTAGAAATATAAAGTAAAATGAATTTTAAATACAAATCTGTACTCAGACTCTAAATTAGATATAGATAATTAACCAATACCATTAAAATGCCAAAGGTCAGGCATGTTGATTTGATGTTGAGTAAAAACACAGTTGTCATCATTATCTCCTAACATTTGGTTAAAACACATGTTTGATTTGAGAGTTAAAAAGGTAGGTTCAATTTGAACCTGCAGCACACAACTCTGTGTTTCAGCAGTGTTTATTAGAGTTCAGGAGAAAGGTTCTTTTGGTTATCAGCGGCTGCAAGTTATCATCCTGACATTTCCCTGTCTGGGGAGTGCCTAGAGGCTGACTAGTACTAAAAGACCCAAATGATGAGTAAAATGATGAATACTGTCCTCATTAGAGTCGAACTTTGTTTGGAGCATACAGTATGCCATCAATAAAACTTACATTGCACATTTAATACGAATTAAATATAAATAACATTGAATCATAACTGACCACCCAAACTCTAATTCATAATAGATAAAATATAATCAGTTTACACTGCTAACATTCTAGGCTTTGTCACATTAATTTGCATTTAAATGTTTTTTTGTAATTAGCCATGGCACACAGCAAAATCCCCAATGTTTAATTAATACATAGAGTGTTGAATTAACCCCATGCAGTGTTTGTATAGGACTCAAATTAACTCTGAAAGGGTTATTATAACACTAGCGGTTTTATGGCTTATGACTGATTAATTGAAATGTATATAATAGGCCCACAGCAGAACATTTATTTAAGTTATATAGATTTACATGTAGTAGTTCTTGGCATAGACACATCCTAAATATTATTAAACATATACTTTATTTTGACAAATTAATTAGAAGAGAAGAGGTCTCAAAGAAATTACAAGAGAAAACAACAATATACTGTATGTATATCAGGAGATATTATTTCCCTGATATTATATTATTATAATATATAACAAAGTAGTGTATTATTGCTAAAGTATATTTTATCTGTATCCCAAAAAAATCCTATTGCAGTTGTTACTCCCAGTCCCAGTTTTCCCCCATTAATTATTATTTTACAGAATAATTAAATTTGCCATTTTAAGATTTAGTTTTGTTGGGGAAACATTTACAGTTAATGTGCACAAACATTTTTTGCTTAAATTTTCAATCAACACTCATTAAAGAAATCTTGATAAATGTAAAACTACTATTAAAAAAATCATGAACTAAAAAATAACAGCATATTGTCTTTGTAAAAGTAATTAAACAGTTTTATTGTCTTTAATTAATACTAATACATATGTATCAGTATCTCTTTTTGTCTTGCTATTCATTTATGGCTCCAAAATGTGTATCTGTATTCTTATTAAAATCTGAAGTGGGCGTAGCCAAAACCTTAAATATAAACCATACAAATATGAACCATATACGTCTATGCTACTAGGAACATTGGGGTAGAAATGCCATTGGTATCAGCATGGTCTGCAAATTCTGGTTTTAACAGCATCTTTTCCCCATCTATAGTAGGTGAGTTAATAACTGGGTGTAAACAACTTAATAATTTAGAGCACTGCAAACCTGACCAGGCATGATGAAAATAAGGATGATGTATGATGGAAAGTAAGACGGTGCATTGCGCTGCCAATTTGTTTTATGAACGTGACAATGGGGTCCCACCTGCATGAAAATAAAAACCTAATGTTCATGAAACTTGAGGCTCAGGATCCCAGTTCTGATGCTCAAACAGCAATGGTAACTTAAAAAAAAAAAACAGGAAAAAGGTTTATCAATGGCATCTAAATAGCATCTTATAAAAAAAAAGATTTTTTTGTTTATATATTATATTATAATGTTATTAATATCATATTAAAATAATACACATATTATTTTCCTTTTCTGAAGTGTAAATATATTAGTTAAATCCCTCCTTTCTTCATTAGAAAAATATGCATCTACATGAACGACAGAATTTAGCCTCATGTGTCAGAGAGGTTCAAGATCTCTGTTCCAGTTTGGCCTGTCCTGCCTTGTCTTTTAGCCGTTTTTCATCCATCAGTGGCTTTGACATGAGGCTCTGCGCAGAGAAAGTGCTCAGACTCTATCTGTTCAATCCATCAAACCTAGCAGTGATGGGTGACATATCTGTCTCTCTGGCCTGCCAAAGGGGACGCTGGTCTTGTCAGGGACAGGGTGACCCCGTGATAAGGAAAAAGGTGAAGAAACACTCACTGTGCTCTGGACTCAGTTCAGAGTGTCACAGCGCGGAATATGATAATTAGAAGAGTATCGTATCCTTGGAGACGCCTTAGACACAAGAGTTAGCGGAGTGTGACAGGATCTTAGCTTTTGGTCTTGGGTTATGTGCTCCATCACTGGTGTCCAGCAGCAGATTCAGAGACACTCACATTGGAATCTGTCAATCCCTTAAGGTGAGTGTGTGTGAGAGGGAGGACTTGCTAGAGTGGAGGAATAGCTGCAGGTGTTTTAGAGGAAGATCTTATCTAATGTTAACTGAAGAATGACACCTTAATGGAGCAGCAGGGGTGCAATTACACCCGCTCCGCTCCCCTCCCCCATCCCTCTGTCCCTCCACTCCTCTCCACTCTCTGCCTTCACTGACAAATTAAGATAAATGATAGAGATAAGTTTTGGCTCCTCCCTGTCTGTTCAGCACACAGGTACATCTTCAGAGTGTAGAGCCGTGGTGTGTGTGTGTGTGTGTGTGTGTGTGTGTGTGTGTGTGTGTGTGTGTGTGTGTGTGTGTGTGTGCTTTATGCTGAAGTGCGGATGCTATGGCTACTGTCAAGTTCCAAATTTTTTACATTTCCTTATGAAGTCTTTTTTTTGTTGTTGAAGCTTTACGATTTATTGATGTTCCTTCACTATTACATTGGGAATGTTTGAGTGCATATGTAAAGCATATGTACAGTATTTATACTTTTTGTTTATGTAAGTTGAGTTAAAAAGTTTGCATCCCTGTACTGTCAGATGTTTTGACATACTGTATGTACATTAGTGGCCACAGAAAAAAAATTCTGCGGAACAACATTAAAATTTAATATTTTTATGTCATTCTTAATTTTTTTTATATAATGATGGTAAAAACAATAGAAATACTTTGTCATTTTATGCAGTAAATTTTGCTATAGACCAATCAATATTTACTATAAAGTCCTTTATACTTTTAAACCTGCTGGATCCATCTGGGCATAGAGTCAAAGACATCTGCAGTATCATGGTGTCCATTGCTCGAGCCATGTAGACTTATGGAGGACCTGCTGAAGATTATACATATTTGTTGCTTCCATTAAATAAACCAGCTGATTCTAATGTCAATTAGCACAACTCTTAAGCAGGGCAAATGTTGTCTTTTATTGTCTTAATATACAGTACACCAATCAGCCATAACGGTAACACCAGTACCAGGTAAACTGAATATTACTGATTGAAAATTATGATGTGGATTGATATCTTGTTGCATTTTGGGACATACGATATGTACACAGGTATTATAATTTCCCCCTTTTTTGGATCTGAGATCAATAGAAGGGGCGTCATCAGTGATTAGCTGATTGACTTTACCAGTCATCCAATTTTTTTTCTGTCAGAGGGAAATTTGTTATACAGCAAATATCCAATCAGATTATATAGAACATCATGAAAAATCATTAAGCAAAAAACATTAACAAATATCAAGAATGCATGATATATATTAGGAAGATTTTGAAAAACAGGAAATAAAATGTATTTTAGTGACACCTACAGTATATGCTATCACAAAAGACCTGAAGTGTGATATCATATATTAATTTGGGTTACGTATTAAGTGTTTATTTTTCTTTCGCACTTCAGTGTTTGACTGTATTCAGCACTTTAGACTATCTTTAAATCCCTGGAGCAATTTTATGCTTCGTCTACAAACGTGGAAAAACAAATCAATCTATAGGAAATTTATTGATGTGCTTCATTAAAAAAATTTTGTACACATGTATGATTAAATGCTTTATGAAAGGACAGAAAATCTGTTGAATGTGGCAAAAAGAATTAAAAATATCCTAAATACATGCAGATTCAATTTCCAGAAAACAAGAAAAACAAACAAACGAACAAACAAAAAGGCATTTATACTGTAAGTTGTTGATGTCTGTGTGGTGACTTTGAATTGTTATAACATCACATATCACATTATTCACAATTGCTTTTTATACTTGTATAGAGTAGATCAGTGGATCTAAATGACTCCTTTTGTTGTGTTGGGTTCAGGGGATTTGACAGCTTTCTAGATCTGTATCAGAGCCTCGGGCTGAGTGAACAGAGAGAGCAGAGATCTCACACAAAGATTCCTGCTCTTTGCAGAATTTCACACTATAACTGCAATCTTATTTGTATATCTTTGTTTTCTTAAGTTATTCCTAGCTGATTGGTCTGCTGATTTGCATGCATAAATCTAAAGTTAAAAAGAAGAGTAAAAAATATAAAATGTAGTTATACTGCAATGTTAATAAAGTTATTTATATGAAAAAATAAAGTTTATCTTCTTTAGTCAAATATGAGGATACGACATTTTATGAATATCCTTTTATATATATATTTTTTAACCAATTTTTTCCATCTTTTCTTGTTGATTAAGGTCATAGCTATCAGGTGCATTTATAAACTGAAAACATTCATAAACTAACACATTTTATTACAAATGGTTAAAAAGTGAGAAGTGTAAACAGTCCTGCTAACTACTGGTGACTGCAAAAGTTTGCATACCCTTAGGACACCACGAAATAGTGGATAAACAAAAACAACAACAACGACACAAAAAAACCTACCAGGATACATTTATAATTGGCTTAAAAATAATAATCTTACCCAGTTGTAATTTAGCACCTTCTATTTTATATTGTTTTGACTCTTTTGACTATTTTGTTCTTTGGCAGTTATTTCAGATCGCTTTCTGACTCCTTTTTAATAATTAACATGAATAATTATAATAAAAAATTAGGCTGCAGTTGTGAAGCTGGCGTTAAATTTTTTTACTTTAAATATTATATATAATATGCACTACCATACATCACTTCAAACCACAATTTTACACTTAAAATGTGAATCTCAGTGTTAAGATTGAATAAAAAACATCAACATTTTCTTCATACCATATATATATCTATAAAATGGGTCAGCGAAGGCCTGCATTGATTTTGCCCCAGGCTCACAAGCATGCACAGGAAGCAAACAAGAGTAAAAATTTCATCATTCCTGACTTAGGAATCAACTACTCTTGTAAATAAAGCTTGAAACTGAGACCTGAGAGAACAAGCAAGGCTGAGTGTCAGGCATGGTGTGTACACACTGCCCTGTGTGTTATCTTATCTTTGTGTGTGAGAGCATCCATACCCTGCAGCTACAGGTGTGTGTTTCAGAGGGTCCTGTGATGCACGCTGCTGGAGTCATAGTGTTTCCTTAATCCTATCACATAATCCCAGTGTCCTGAACCCAGGGCTCCAGCCTAATCCACCTTCATCAGAGAGAGAGAAAGAGATACAGAGAAAGAGAGAAAAAGAGGAATCCACACTGTGTACCTGAAAACCAGGCTTCTTTTTGACATCATTAGCGGAACTGCATACATGTGAACTGCTATGGATGAAAGTCTACACAATGCTAACAAAATATGCAGTATGGCCAGAATAACACACTTCTGGGCCAGGTATAGAGCGGCTGTGTGGTATGTATCACTGCACACCAAGAGTAAAAGCATGTCACCTGAACACAAGCACAAAATGTATTATTATTATTATTATTATTATTATTATTGTTGTTGTTGTTGTTGTTGTTGTTGTTGCATGCAAAGAGAATGAATGAGTGTGTGAGTAAGTAATAGTAGTAGTAATGATAATAATAATAATAATAATAATAATAATAATAATCCTATTCAAAATCACCAACCTACCTGGCATAAAATCACATACAATCACAATTCTTTCAGCTGCTGCAGAGCATAAATGTTATTTATAAATTTAAACCACAATTGTTGATTGCTATTTAGAAATCCTCCCCTTTTACTGAGGCACAAAAATATAACTGGAATATCTGGGGTCTGTCCCAAATTCTGTCTCCTTCATAAATTCCCAAAAGCTATCCCATGATCTACTATTTTACAGAATTTGATTTTATTGTACTGTAAAAAAATTAAAGGGAAATTCTAGGTCAACATTTAAATGAACATGAAATTGCAATATTTCACATGTTAACATGCAACTCAAAGGCAAACTAGTATAAAAAAATACCACAATAATAAGAAATTCTAAACTTTATTGTATTCTCTTAAAGATTCTAGTTTACCCTTAAGGTTTTCCTGATAATATAATTGGTAATACAAAGCTTTTTGCTAAACAGACTTCCAAAAACAGAATAATTTTCACTGGTGTCCTCACTGTATAATATTCTTCATTATTAAACATGAAGTTAACATTTTGAAACTAGAAACAAGACTGTATTTGTTAGCACACATTTTATTGGTTTATGTGCTCGCACCTGGTCAGTCCCATAAAGTGTGTGTTAGAATATTGACTACATGAGAAAAGATAAGAAAGGCAAACAAAGCACACTTCTGCCACCTAGTGATAAACTCGGGGTAAATGCTTTCTGTGAGAAATATCGACTCTCCCTGCTCTACACATTTTTGGTAATTCATTAAAAAGAATTTACATAAAAAGAGATGGCATATAAGTCCTGTGGTTTAAAGGAAGAACAGCTTCCCTGTTGCATAACATGGCTTAAGAAAAGCAAACTGGAAAGGGTGATTTATATGGAAAAAAATGCACATATTAAAGTCATGTTTACTCTAACCTAGATATTTATATTCAGTGTAAATGAACAAAATGAAATAATGTTTAAGTTAACATTACTTTAATATGAGCAACCCACATAATGTATTTTTCTTTAATCTGTTTTTTTTTTTTTCAGAAATATACACAGGCCTTTTTTTTGTGTAGGAAATGGCAATGGGAATCCAATGGGAAAAGAAAAATAAAATAAAGTTTTAAAGTATCTATTATTATTAATTATTATTATTATTATTATTACAGATAATGAAATAGCTACAGTCTGCCAAAATTATGTATTGGTCTTGTGTATCTATGTTAAAGTTCTGTGTCTTTCTTTTTTATCTGGATGGTCAAAGGAGAATCACCTGTGGGTCTTTTCCAAATATTGTAGTAAAGTTATATATGAATGTTGACACTTTAGTGAAGAATCAAAACTTGCAAAGTAGCTACAACATCAGCAAGTTATATTTGATCTCATATTATTAGTTTAAAAGAAACAGTTCATATAATGTAATATAATACAATATATAATGTGTAATGATAGAATGCTTATGGATCAATATATAAAAAAATAATAAACAGACTAAATGCAAGAATGAGCATTTAAACCACACCACCACAAGGAGTATTATCCAGTTCTTGCTTTTACAAATTAAGAGCAGACTTTTAGACAGTAAAATAAAGACAGGAATACAGGCACTGGAATGAATTTTTCTAATCGGTTTCTAACATGTTATGAAAGAGTTAATATTATGCAACAAATTTATCTGGAATTAAATGATCAGTGCAAGGTCTCTGGTACCAATAAATAATTATGGCTATATTTACAAAGCTGATATGTGTAACAAGGCCTTATTATGTACATTTGCTGTCTCATACCGAGTATGGGAAGAAAATCTAACCTACATCTAGCTAATCTATATCTATAGAAAACATAAATACAGATTGTTTGCTTATTCATTTCTGAGAATATTTAACGGACATCCGTTACATCAAATAAGACAGGGAACAATAGAACAAAAATAGGGAATATGTTTTTTTTTTTTACAAAATTAATAAAATTTTGTTGTTTTTCATTTTAAAACATTTGTTTTGTTGTAGCATTTAGTCAAATATAATATAAGTATACTCTGTGGGTGCAAAAACGCCCCTGATCTTTGCGTTTTTAATCACAGTCTTATGGATAGACTCCTCTGCATATCAGTACATCAGAATCTCCTTGGGTGCGTCCTCTGTGGGTTTCTGCTGTTCTTGGCGTTGCCTGTAGGCCGCGTGTGCATAAAGGTACACCAGGAGTATGGCCACCAGGTTAACAACAATGTACGGCAGAATCATAAAAAAGCCGACCAGGAATGTCACAACCTCGTCCTTTAGAGTTCCAGTAAAGCCTTGAGACAGCATCTTATTTGCTATGTTGATTCCAAGAAGATTTATCAGGTACAGGACCATTGCCAAAAATGCCAAGCATGCTATATCCAAGAAAAATGAGATAACAAAATAACACATTAAATACATACATACAGGAATATAATATTCAATTAACACAGAGTAACAATTAATATAGGACAACACAAATCCAGTTAAATGGTAACCAGGAACTTTGACAACTTTGATAGTAATTCTAATCCCTGGGTTTTATTAATGTGCTTGCCTTAATACATCTAATACTTGCCCATATAATTTTTTGTAAATAAATAAATGAATTTAGAAATTACTTGTTACTTGCTTATTATTATTATTATTATTATTATTATTTTTATGTGTCTGTAAAAAAGAGGAGACGTTTTTTTTTAGCATTTTGGGAGGAGTCTCCTGGGTCAATGGTTTGTAACAGTCAGAGGTAAAGTTAAAGTTTTGTAGTTTTTAGGATAAAATAGCTTTTTGCAGTTTTTTTGTTACAAACAGTAGTTTATTTTAACATCTTAAAAAAACTGATGTGAGCAAACCACTGCTTATAATATGAGAGAATTTAACATGTTTCCACATTAATAAAGGGAGCTATAATCTTATATAATTTCATGTATTGGTTATTGAATGATACTTGTGCTATATATGTAGAGAGGAAATAGAAGGCTTTGTGATGCTTTGTAATTTTATTAATCACTTTTCAATTTGCTTTCTGGGACCTTTAATGAGGATACAATAAAAGGTTATAAAACTGTGTGTATGCGTTGATAATTTCTCACCACTTAGTCCACTGCAGACGTACAGGCCAATGGGACCCATGTAGGTTTCATATGGATTACTGATAGTATTGTAGAGAGTGATGAGGATGCTACCTCCAGAGGCCAGCAGAGCCAAGACCAAGAGGAAAACCACCAAAGCATGTAATGCTACTCCAGCACCCCCAACTTCCCCCATCTTATCAAACACTAATAAAGAGAAGATTTTATATTAGTAATAAATATCACTGTGGTTTATTAATACAATTTAACACATATTGAACAGATTAATTACGGTTTATATTATTCACAAACATCCAACATCTCTTTCTGATATAAAAACATATGTGCTGGTAAAAGTTACAAATTCAAACACAACAAATAAGTGATGTTTCGAAATAAATAAGCATAAAAAATACACTCTAATTACACTTACTGAGACATCAAGTCACATAGATTAATAATAGAAAAAATACGAAGCTGTTGAGTTCTGAATTCAAAAGCTAAAACCATCATAAATTTAAGTTTTACATTTATTTAATTTAGTTAAAATGTAATTTTAAAATAATCTACCATAACCAAGCAAACACTTATTTTTTAATCCTATTTAATTGTTTCAGTTGGTTAAACGTATTATGTATTTCACAAACATTCTTAAAAAAATTATAAATTATAATAAAATGTATATAAACCTTTTTTTATTTTACATGCTATACCTCATTATATATTATATTTTTCTCTATCTGTGTTCTTTTTTATATAAAAAAGACTGGTGCTTTCAATTACATCTGAGCCTTTTTTATTTTTATACATTTAACTTACCTTTTATCTCCTTTTCACCAGTGTCAAACCGATCACAGGCCTTCTCCGATCCGTCAAACAGTCCCATGCTAATGGTTCCAGATCCGTTGAACAAATCAGTACTTGTAGGTGAGCAGGCCATTTTGGAGGAGGCCCACTTTGCTGACATCCCATAGCCGAGGACGGCGACACCGATTACATTCAACACCGTGCTGGATAGGAAGTACAAGATCTTCTCGGCTGAAGGCATGGTTTTGCTGTGTTCTTTCTTTTCTCCTTCTTAAAAATTGGTCCCAGTGTAGCTGTCCAGACCTGTTTTCCTAGTGGCACAGATGAAAAAGAATATTCCTTGTACACATGACAGGGAACTACAGCACAGGGTGGGGTAAACGCAGAGGACAAGAGTCATTGTGCGTCATCACAATGTACCTATGATCCCAGACCTGTTTAGTGGCACTTTTAGGAATTAATAATAACAGGACTTAGAATAAGGAAAACTGTTCCCAGACCAGTAGCAAGAGGAAATACAGCCTTTACCCCCAGAGGTGCAATAAAATAATCAGACCTTTGCTCAGAGAGTAATTGCAGTTGTCATGGCATTCATATTTTGCTTTAGAAACATGATAAATAAAATGACGTTAGTTTCATGTTATTATTCTCTCGTTCCATGCCAAGAATCAAACACATCACCTAAATACATATATTTTCTGATAGATTTGTTGCTGTGGCTTTAATAACAATTTGGATATTGAACCAAAATTGAAATACGTTACCTTTATTAGCTTTATATTCATCAGCATCTTCTTTGCTTTTAGATTAGGTTTTTGAACAAAATAATAATTTATATGTTTCAAATCGACAGCACTTTGTGCCATATGATAATTATGAAAACTATTTTAGAGGTGGCATCTGCTGGTCCAAAGTCCTCAGCATTTTGATAATGCTATAAATCTCCATGGTAATAAACAAGACACGTTTACAGCCCAGGAAAAAGGCATGTGTGCATTTGTATGATGGCAAAAAGATGAGCATGTATTACTGTAGGTGTTGTGTAATTTTATGTAGTATTTATGAAACAAAATTTGAGAGTGCAGCAGGTAGCGTTAGTTATACACATCATTAGGGTCTGTAGCTCGACACTCAGTTCAAGTTACTTTCAAATCGTAGTTTCCCCTTGAGTTTTCCTTGTGTCTCAATGATTAGTTCTCTTGGAGATGGTATCAGTTTCCTGCACATAGTCCTGATTGCCGCTACAGCCTAAAGACATACTTGTAGGTGAACTGTGAGCTGACTTTATGTGAGAGTGTTTATGGACTCTTCCTGTGTGATATGCACTACAGCCCTAAATGGAAACATAGTTGAGGACATTAAATGGCTGAAAGAATAAAAATTGTATGTGCTCATGATGTCCAGTGGGTGTCACTTTTTGCAATTTTAAATGGCAACATAAATGACACATGGAAACATTTTAAATGCTATGAGGGGTGTTCAAGTCAAACTGGGACTTTTGATTGTGCTGAATAACAGACCATAGTTATGAGAGTAAAAATAAATAAATAAATAAAAGCATTATTTTATCGTCATCATTTTCACGCAAAAGCCTATATTAGGTTTTTGTTTGCATCTGAAAACCGATCTGTTGTGTAATATGTTGCTTTCTTTACAGGCATGCAAATATTGTTTTGTAACATTATTTATTAATTTTTAAGGTATATTTGGAAACAATAAATGGTTTTGTACAAAATAATATACACAGGACAAATGTATACTGTTTTTTTTAAAGTTAATATGGTGCCTAAGACTTTTGCACAGTTTGGTATATTTGTATATTTGAAAAGAATCAAAATGAAGAATAGGATTTTTTTAAACCCTTGCATTTCTCACACCTGCACGATGGCTTAGTGGTTAGCACTTTCAGCTTGCATCTCTAGGCTCCGGGATCGATTTCTGCCACGGGGTCTGTGTACATGTAGTTTGCGTGTTCATCTTGTGCTTGGCGGGTTTCCTCTCACAGTCCAAAGACACAGGTTAGGCTAATTGACATTTCCACATTGCCTGTAGTGTGTGAATGTCCACCATGGTTGTAAAATGTGAATAAATACAATGGTTATCACCCTTGGCCTTATATATAATAATAATAATAATAATATCTAGTTGTAGTATTTATAGTTTTTTCTATTTATCATAGCAACTCCAAGATGAAATAAAGTACTAGAATCAAAGTGCCATGATACTAGAGCGGAAAGGGTTAAGGGCTTTGCTCAAGGGGTTCGGGTTCGAACCCACAACCTTCCGACCAGTATTAGGGTTTGAACCTACAGCCTTCTGACCAGTGTTGGGGTTTAAACCCAAAATGTCCTGCCCAGTGTTGGGGTTTAAACCCACAACCTTCCGACCAGTATTAGGGTTTGAACCTACAGCCTTCGGACCAGTGTTGGGGTTTAAACCCAAAATGTTCTGCCCAGTGTTGGGGTTTGAACCCAAAACCTTCTGACCAGTGTCGGGGTTTGAACCTATAGCCTTCTGACCAGTGTTGGGGTTTAAACCCAAAATGTTCTGCCCAGTGTTGGGGTTTAAACCCACAACCTTCTGACCAGTGTTGGGGTTTTAACCCAAAAAGGTCTGACCAGTGTTGGGGTTTAAACCCACAACCTTCAGACCAGTGTCGGGGTTTGAACCGACAGCCTTCTGACCAGTGTTGGGGGTTAAACCTACATTCTTCCGATCGGGAATGCATGAATGATACTGTAACTGAGACTCCACTCCTAGCTCCTCCTCGGTTGCGCGCGCGCGCGTCCACCAGGGGGCGCCTGTTCCCGCCATTAAAACCCCCGCTAAGACCATGAACGGCACGATGATAACGGAGGAGTAAATCCGCGCACGAGCAGGAATTCTCCTCCTTCCTGTCAACAGCAGCTCCGTGCGCAAACCCGGGAGCGCGCGCTCACCGGACACGCTGCGTGATCTCTCCGCGGAACTCCACGCGGAACTCCAACCGGTAAGGTTTCTGGATTCATTTCTGTATTCTTCCTTTGACATAAACATACGGTGATTTTTTTTTTTTACTCTCTCGGCAGAATGAGGGCTTCGTTCCAATCCACATATTACTGTATCAGACAGCACGGGACAGTATGCGGATTGGGACGGGACCCGCTTCGCCTTATATTTACATTAAAACGTTGGTACCGTTAGAGGTGTGAGACCCGATCATGCGGAATATCTTTACACACTCTTAATGATCGTGTTGGTTTGGCAAGTGTATCCTTCTGGTGGAAGTGGGTTAGTGGAGCAAGCACTGGAGCGTCCCTGTAGAATATCCCCTTTTATTTATTATACACGCATGCCAAATAAACAGCATGGATACTATATTTGGAACAAACAATTTATATAATTTATTTATATCACATGTAATAAGTCAAATTGAAATAATGAACTTTTAAAAGTGTTTGCAAACAAATAGCAGCTTTAAATAAAAAAAAAACAGATTTTTTTTCTAATTATTTACTAACTCTTTAAAGTCAGTTTTTATTGTGTATAATATTTTCAGCACTTTATGTCTGAACCTTTAACTCACAGAACACATTTAGTCCCTCACTTACTCTCAATCATTATCTATACCTCTACTTTATCCTGTATACATGGTTGCAGGGGTTCTGAACCCTAACCCAGGAGACTCAGGGCACACACACTACAGGCAATCTGGGCAGTTAGAGTAATCTGTATGTTTCTGTATGTTAACCATGCACTTCACGCACACAGACCCGAGGCGGGAATCGAACCCGGACCCCAGAGGTGCAAGGCGACAATGCTATCCACTAAGTCACTGTGCTGCCACATTTAGTCCAAGATTTTTTTTTCTATTATCTCTTTTTTTCCCCACTTAGTTATTGATCAGACAAGAAGGCTAACAAGAAAAAGAGTGCAATCATAAAAAAAATAAGCCTGTGAGATAACAATAGTGGTGCTTCGCTTTGCAAGAACCACTAATACAATAACTTTGATAAGAGTGTCTTGTGCTTTTCACCATTCTAACACGAAATAAATCACAGACCACCTGGCTATGATTTAAGAACCCTATCCGTAGTATTGTTGTGCTTTGGGTTGTGTGGTGTTTTATAAAAAAGTGTTGATGCTCGAATTTTTGTTGGTTTCAAAGTAAAAATAATCCTTGTTGTGTCGATCAATTTCAGGGCCTTTTACCTCTCACGGTCATTCAGGACACAGTGAGCTCTTTAAACTTGTACAAACAGAGCATCTTCAATTAAAGAATTTTCCACTTTGAAAGAATGAGCATCTTATTAAAGCTGCACTAATGAATGCATTTCTGAGGATTACACTGGGATTAGCCATTTACAGTATATGAAAAAAAACATTTTAATATAAAAAAAGAAATTCTTGTTCCTCAGATTAGTTTCCTTTAAAACTAAAATAAATAACGATTGATGAGAGAAGTTACAGTCTACATCCTTTTGCTTGCATGGCTTTTTCATGTGTCAAAATCCTGTTTATCTCCTTTGGGATGTTTACTATAACCAGTGATGCTTCCTGTAGGGGTGGCCTAGTGGGCGGGTCTTGTCCAGTTTATTATGAATAGAGTACTGAACAGTAATCTGAGCCCATAACAGAGTGTGTAGAGTGATAGTTCCTGGAAATGCCTGTTCAGTCAGTAAAAGGGTTCATCCTGAATTTGGGGCGAGGCACACGACTCCAGTAACGTGACGACTTTTCAGCTGCGCTGGGTCGTCTCCGAGGTTTTCATGCATTTAACATTCTCTTTAAAGCTCGTGTCTCTGTGTGTGGGTGTAGAAATGAGTGATTTAACTGGTTTATTAATGGCAGTTTAGGATATGAAACTTCTAGGACATGTAATTCCCTGGCCTGGAACAAAGTAGAAATAAAAAGATATCGCTAAAATCACGAAGGGTTCTGAATCATAGTTGATGTTTACTTAACATTGCTCCAGAAGAAGTGCATTCCCATTCCAGCAGACATTTTGTCCTATCCAAGACTGCAAGCGAATGCCTGGCAATAAGAAAAATGAGATGAAGCTGCTTGACTCTTGTAAGGGGCTGATCAATATTTTGGCACATAAACTATGATAATGTTCTCCTGGTGCCTCATTGTCTGAGCTTCTTCTTGACTTTATTGGGATGTTATTGATATTTCTTAGGAAGCCTGGAATAACAAAGTTAAAAGGTATATTATGTGTTAAAGGACCTAGTATTCAGTTTATCCATTCAAACTAAGAAAAAGCTACTACATTCCTATAGGACTTGGATATTCCTGCAAAGATGCACACAGATGAGTAATATAAAAAAAAGGATCATGATACATTTAGCAGACGCGCTTATCCAGAGCGAATTACATTTTTATCTTATTACACATCCAAGCAGTTGAGGGTTAAGGGCCTTGCTCAAGGGCCCAACAGTGGCAACTTGGGGGTTGTGGGGTTTGAACCTGGGATCTTCCAAACCGTAGTCCAATGCCTTAACCATTGAGCTACCCCTGGCCCTAAACATATCATACACAATATGTTTAAATGTCACTATAATAAATAGTATTGATAGTTTCGATTTATATATCACGATGTATAGGTTTTCAAATAGCAAAACAGTAGTGGCAGTCATTTCAATGGTGGCATTAAGAAAACAGTAAATGCTATTATTTAACATATTAAAGACCAGGCAAACATGGGTGTAAAATATATTATAATCAATTATATCGATGGAGTCTTCCAGCCCTGTTAAGATATTGCAGGAAAAAAATTGTTCATAATACAGTGCCGTGAAAAAGCACTTGCCCACTTCCTGATGTTTAATATTTTTGCAAATTTGTCACACTTAAATGATTCAGATCATCAAACAAATTTTAATATTACACAAAGATAACCCTGAGTAAATGCAAAATTTGTATTTTGCTAAAGCATGAATGAACTGTGATTAGCCACATTTTTTGGAACATCCAGTCCTGACTACTGCCAGACCTGTTAAATCAAGAAATCACTTAAATAGAACCTGTTTGACAAAGTGAAGCACGCTAAAAGATATCACATCATGCCGTGATCTAAAGAAACAGATGGGAAAAGTAATTGACATCTATCAGTCTGGTAAAGATTACAAAGGTTACAAAGCCATTGCTAAGGCCTACCAAAATGTAAATGCTCCAGCCTACCAATGTTACCAAGTTTCCAAAAGCAGAACAACGTCTCACCCAGGAGCTCATAAAATAACCAAGAACAACATCTAAAGAACTGCAGGCCTCACTTACTTCACTTAAGGTTAGTGTTCATGATTCAACAACAAGAAAGAGGGACTGGGCAAAAATTTCACCTATGGGACAGTTCCAACGCTGAAATCCAAAAAAACACAAAGGCTTGTCGTACATTTGCCAACCCCCCCCCCCCCCCCCCCCAAAAAAAAAAAAAAAAAAACATCTTAATTATCCCCAAAACATTTGGACACATATTCTGCGGACTGATTAAATGTGAACTTGAAAGTTGAACTTTTTGGAAGGTGTTGGAACATACTAGCGTAAACTAGCGTAAAACTAACTTAGCATTTCATAATCCAAACATCATAGCAGTAGTCAAACATGCTGGTGGTAGTGTGTTGGTGTGGGTGTGTGCTTTGCAGCTTCAGGACCTGGATGATTTGTCATAATTGATGTAGACATGAATTCTGAGAATGAAATTCTGAAAGAGAATGTTCAGGGAACAATTCATGACCTCAGGCTCAAGTGCACTTGGGATTTGCAGCAGGATAATGATCTGAAACACACCAGCAAGTCCTCCCTGAATGACTTAAAAAAAACTAAATTAAGGTTTTGCAATGGCGTAGTTAAAGTCCAATATTCCTCAATGTGAAAGACTCATTGCCAGTTATCGCACAAGCTTGATTGCAGTTGTTGCCACCAAGGGTGACCTGACCAGTTATTAGGTATAGGGGCAATCACTTTTTCACATAGGGCCAGGCAGGCTTGGACAGTTTTTTCCCCTTAACAAATGAAATCAATATTTAAAAACTGCACTCGGATTATTGTTGTTTAAAATTAAAATTAGTTTGAAGATCTGAATTATAGTGTGACAAATATGCAAACCAAGAATCAGGAAGCTGCAAATACTTTTTCACTTTTACAGTGTTCAGCACAGTGTAATATTGTGAAATAGCGTACCTAAAAATCATGTTATTTCAGTATGCTGAAATACAGGAAAGTACTGTTTAAAAAGGCAAAGAGTGGCCAGTTGCTCATTTCCTGTCCTTGATCAAGAAGTCACAATTTACCCTCCCCCACTCCCCCTTCACATCCCCACCACCCATACCACCACCACTGGCTTTTTAGATCACAACCCTAAACCAAAAATGAAAGGAAGAAAGAAATTCTTTCTAAGTATTCATGAACTTGTAACTGTAAACATGTTAGAGGTCCTGACCGTCCTGCGTTCAAAACCTACCCACTTTTTTTTTTTTCTAACACCCATAGAAAGAATGCTGCTTATCAGACTTCATTATACAAAAGCCTAACCAACCACTTGACATAAAGTCACTCACTGCATAAAACACAGCACTAAAGAAATAGCCTTTTATTTATCAGAGCTGTATTGAAATGAGAACAGGTTTAAGGATGTGGATTAACGACGAAGGAAGAGATTTTATAACATAGACTAAATTAAGTGGAGAAAATTACATGACGGTACTTATTTGAGATGTTGTGACTGAAGTTTCTGTCTATCAGTATATGGAGTTTAACAGGTTATTTCTGTTTCTTTTTTTGGCTCTGTTAGATTCGCTAGTTTCTTTTTCTGTTTAAACAGGACATTGGCAGATTGCCTAAGATACAGTCGTCCCTCTGTGTGAATCTGTCTTGCGATTTGTTTCCGGGATAAACTCGGGATTCGGGATGTTTTTATTTTAATTGTATTATTTCTTAAAGCATTATTAGATCATTTTAGATCTCTTTCGCATTTATTGAAATCAGATTTAATTAAAAGCTTTATTTATAGACAAGCTCTCACCCCAGACCCCCAGCAGGTGCAACTTAGAGGTGCTGCATCCTTCTAAATGAGGAAAGGATATACAAGAACATGACTGAGATGAACAAAGCATTAATTTTAGCAAATGAAACAATGAATTATTTACCACTTGAAGACAGACAAGAAAAATGGAATAACATTTTAATTAAAAATATGTTTTATATTATAAGCGTTTTTTAATCGGCCAGGCATGCAGGATTATTGGTTGTATTATAGTACAAGAGTCCTGAATGCACAATTAAAATGATTATTACCACTCTTTTTTATTATGTTTGCAATAATTATTGATGATTTGGATATTAATTCTGATTATGTAACTTCAAATGTGTATGATTGCAGATGCACCAAAAGATGAACTGAATGAAAAAGGAAACATTTGCACTTGTTCGTTTCTGTTCAGATTTGTTTACCAACTTTGTTTGACCAGTTCGGGCCATTAAGAATAACTGGTGCTGTTAGTTTGGGCAGAGCTGTGTGTGAGAAGAGGCGTGGCCTTGTGTCAAAAAAACATGTGCTTGGCATAATAGCGACTATATTTGCACAGCTGAGTAACAGCCTCCTCTGTCACCCAGAACACACAACTGTGAGACTTGAACTTAAGCTTAAAACCTCTACCTTGACTTGCTTCCAGATCGCATACGGCTTTAATGGGACCGCTTCGAGCACGAGCACTGTGTAAACACTGTGCAATGTTGTTGGTTGAGGTTTTACATAGTAGGTGAAGTGCAGGAGTAGGAGTAGCAGTGTTTAGATCTAGTCCTGAAATGATAGAAATATGTGTACTTCCTTATCTGTGTAATTTAGTCCATGAAAGTCATAACACATATCTAATAACAGCACCACTACAGGTTAAAATAAAGCCTTATCCTGGTCACCTTTATAGATTTAGACACATGGCTTGTCTTTTTGTTGTTTACCTGTGATACACAGTTGTGCTGTTAGGACTGTAGCTTTCTTTCTGTCACCAGGACTGAAGGCCATTTGTGGGCTGGATTTAAAAAACCCTAACATTAGCGTGTGAAGCAACAGAACCGTAGCCATATGGGATCCACATGCCGTGAGCTAAGACTGGAGAAAAAGGATGTTGAAGCTAAACACGTGTTGACATGTTAGAGGTATTTAAGTTTAGTAAGTTTAGAATTTCTGACATTTCATCATTTATCCTGGTTTTTCCTCAAAAACAAGGGTAATTGAGTGACATTTATAAAGTTTGTTTAAAAGTTGTATACATTTTTTTGCTTACATTGACCTGTTCCTATATGCAAGTTAGGACAACGGTTAATGCTAAATCACTTAAGCAGCATGACTAGATAAAACATCTTTTTTTTTTTTGACACAGAAAAAACCCATTTTTTTGTCTATTCATCTTAAAGCAATTGTGTTTCCGTTGTTTGTTGTTCCCCTATTCAGATCAGATATGCTAAATGAAATTGAAAGTCTATAAAAGTCTGTGAACTCCTTCCTGACTGACCTCATGTCTCTGAATCTAGTCCAGCGAGCTGTCTTAACTAAATCTTTTAAATACATTCATATGATTGGATAAACCACAACAGCTAATCTGCCTCAGGAGCCACGATGGATAAACCCATTAAATTATGTCCAGTTTATTTTTCATATGTTTATCGGCTCTGATTAAACTTTTGATGATTGATAGACTCTCCAAATTACAGCCATGCTTTTTGGCCCCCCCTCAAGGTACTCAATTCCAGTGCTGGTTCCTCAACTTCCTCACGGTTTAGATTTAGAGCATCCATGCTCACTGGAGGGACGATAACGTTACCAGCGACTGCTAAATACACTTAGAACGAGAGAGGCAAAGACGTGTATGAAAAGAGGTTGGAGATATGGTTTGAATCAGTAGTTACAGGGAAGGGCAGATGATGTCATATCGAGTGGCTGCCCAGAAACAATATGGAGAGTATTAATCCCCTTACATATTGTTTTGAGGCATTTTTTCGTTACAGACGTCAACGTCTCTTCCTCTCATGAAGCCGAAGCTTAAAAATAGCTGGCTCGAAGCGAGAATGCTTTTAAACACCTCTAGGGGTTTTATGAGGTTCAGGTTAACAACATCTGGCGATTATCTGAAAGCGGATATGTTGTTAGTCATCTGTGTTTGCTGTATTTTTGTATCAGTGTGTGGCGGGATGTATTGTAAGTGAGCTGGAAATTCGGCACAACTCAGCAACATGTGAGAGACATCTGCGCTAAAGAGCTTCCCTTGCCAAAAGGATTGGTGCACAAGAGCTATTGTTGAGACGCTCGAGATTGCTGGTGTCCCGTTGAACGGTTTACGGTGATCTTAACGTCGCGATACTTCTGGAGAAGCAGGTCGTGAAGAGCATTCTTCAACAGACAAAGAGCTGCACTTAAGCTGCTACAGTGGAGCGCTGTGTTAGCCTCTTACACGCGAGAACGCTGCAGGCGACTGCACCTTTGAAATGGGATAGCACGGTGATCTCAGTGCACTGCTGAGACTGCGGTCAGGGTGTGGGGATGTACTTGTTTCTGTGTGTGTGTGTGTGTGTGTGTCAAGGGGTTTTGCATTATTCAGTGAAGACTAAATGGATGGCCTTTGCCAGGAAAATGGCCCTCATGGATCCTCAGACTGCAAACACCACCCCAATCTCTATCCATCCATCCATCCATCCATCCATCCATTGTATATGCTGCTTACCCTGTGTATTGACGCAGGGGTCCTGGAGCTAATCCTAGTGAGCTTTGGGCACAAGGCAGGGCATGTGGTGATAATCCATCTCAGGGCACAAGCGCACACACAGTTTGGAAACACCAATCAACCTATACTGGATGTCTGCAGACTATTTAAAAAAAGGCAAGATTTTAATCCCTAACCCTGGAGGTACAAGGCAATGGTGCTAAGCACTAAGCCAGTGCAGATCCTATTATTTAGAAGCAAATCAACACAGTAAGAGTGACACAGTGTCTGAATGGCTATATTATCTCATTATGTAATACCTCTGCTGTAATATGTTTCTGGAAATTACAGCTTACAGTGACTCCGGCTCTTAAAGCTCAAAGGGTTGGGGGTTCGAGGAGGTCGCCATTGTTGGGTCCTTGGGCAAGATCCTTAACGCTCCATACAAGTCAGCCCCTGGTCTGGTTACAAAAAGAAGAGCATCCGATGATTTAAGACTGTTTTTTTTTTTCACATTATTGCGGTAATTCTTCACGTGCAGTTCAGTCAGAAGGCAATTACTTCATCCTTTAAAAATACCTGTCTCATTGGGGATGGATGCGTCATTCTCCAAAGATTCCTGCAATGTAAAAATGAATAAAATACTTCAGGATTTGCTGATGAAAAAATAATCCACTCTGGCATGGTAACAGAAACTCATCTTCATTTGGTCCCTCTGGCCATTTTTCTCTCCTTTTTAGTTAAAAAAGGAAAAAAAAACACAGCTTCTTACATTACCAAGAAACCAGACATTTATAAGCTCTCTGTCTTGAAGATGTTTCCATGATGGAAATCCTACTGACCTATAAAATCACTGACACTAATGATGCTGAGCATAAATATTAGACAAAAGTTTCATTACATAAATCTGCACGTTATTAATACTTCAAAAATTTTCCTTGTTAAATAACAAAAAATTATATATATATATATATATATATATATATATATATATATATATATATATATATATTTTTTTATTAATTAATTAATTATTTTTTTTAATGAGATGCTGTTATGGGCCTCCGAGTTTCGCAGTGGTAAAGTGCTCGCCCTATCATCAGGAGATCGCATGTTCGATTGCACACGTTAGCCACTAAAACGTGCGGGTTGCATCAGGTTAGCTAATAATTTTTTGAGCATGAATTGCTTCTAAAAACACATATGACTTGTAATGCTGTCCTCGAATTTGGCTAAAATGAGGTTCCTGAGAGGGCAGCTACCGTCTGACTGGAACCGACTTAATCTTGAGAGTGCACACTTGGGATCGAGTGCAGTATTATGTTTTTCTATCATCTGCTCCTCTCTCCTTTTTATCCCAATTCCATGATGAGATGCATTAAGTCGGGACTGTGACATGAATGTAGAGAGGTCCTTACTGCCATCAGAAATGACAAACCATGGAGCATCTTTTTTCATAATAATAAAAGCCAATTATTTATATAAATATAGGCCTATTCAAGCCTATATTAAAATTTATCTAAATCTTTTTGTGATTTGCAGATGTCAGGAGACATTACAATGCCCATAATTCTCTCCTGTTTTGAAGCCCTCCAGCTGTCCCCTACTAACCCTCTAACACAATTTTCAGCTGTATGAAACATCAAGGGACCTGCCAATGCTGATTTACAGTTTCTTACGATTAATTTGCACTTCAGTACGCTCCATTCAACGCGCCTTTACAGCTTCTGCATTATGTTAACACGTTTCTTCTTCATTTGTTTTCCTTTTTGTCTTACTTTACATTTTGCTTGTCATTTAAAAATATATTTCGTCACTTGCACTTTATTTCCAGTACAGACTGTTTTGCAATGTATTAAGTTCATTCTATAGTCTGTCTTTTATTTCTAATATTTCAAAGATATGCACAAAAAATATGTAAAAAGACAGGAAATGGCAGGCAAGAAAAGAGAGATGGCTTTATAGCTTTATTGTACCAAACGGGGAAACATGCCCCTGCTCTCTTACACTGTTTTGAAACTGTACTTTGTGGCTTTTATTGCTATTTGAAACAGATAATGGCTACTGGTCATTTATTTCTATACCACATCAGTATATGAACAGGTCCTCCACTAGCGAATTCAAAGACATCCATAGTGCTTTTTCAGCATTCCTTGTTTTGCTATAGGACAAGCCTGATCCTGGCCATCCCATCACTCTCAGGCATAATATATGTTTTAGTTACCAATGTGTTGTTGGGATTTTTGCTGAATTGACAGATGAGTTGTAAATCTCCATTTCTGAGATGCTGATGCAATCACTGCTGCTACTAATAGTATGATACAGTAGACGGGACACAGAGAGAGAGAGAGAGAGAGAGCGGGAACATCACTCATCTGCTATTTATTCCTTGTGAGTGTGAAGTGATGGGATTGTGCTTCCATTGGTGCTCCCACTCATATCTTCATTTCATAGCAGATTTATGTTCACGCTGCTGGTGCAGCTTCACTCACAGGCTCTTTGAATATGTACACACACACACACACACTTGGGTACTAAAACAGAAATAAAGAAATAGAAATTCTGTTACCATAACTATCAACCCTGCATTACCGTTCCTCAGTTCCTTTATACATGAGCGAGATTATTGGCTTTTAAAAGATGATTAGAAGGAAACAAGATATTCGGCTATTCTACACAACCTAATTTAGTCGCCATGGGATATAATTTTCCAACATCCATTTCTCATGCAGATGTGTAGAAAAATGGCCAACCGCTGGATGTCCTGCGCACAAGCGTCTTTATCTGAAATCAGTTGCAGTAGATTCTCTAACAGGGAGGTCCCCAGTGTGGGCCAAGCCCATGTCTGAAATAGCACCCGCCTCCACATTTCCTGCTATACTGTATACAAAGTGTGTATGTTGTAGGTTGCATTGTTTGGGTACTCACCCATCTGGTGCATTCTGGGCTGGGTCTTCCACAGTATGCTTTCACACATTCGCACAATGAAGTGATTAAGACACCCCCATCATACACATTTATTTCCATTGATGTTAACCAAATACCTTATGCTGCAATAAAACCTAATCAAATTTGTTTGGATTACATAGATTTCACCTTTTTCCATTTAAGCACCATACTGATAACAGTTTTGTTGCCAAGTTTGCAAAACATCAGAGGCACAGTGGTGGTGGGCGTTACTGTTTTCTCTGTTCACATGTGCGATCTGCGTTGCGTCAGTCAGCACCACATGTCTCCACACTATACAAACATTAGCGGATCGGATCGTTTATCATCCTGACGCTGATCCAGCATTTCAGGCCAGTATTGCCTTTGATATCGATACCTCGTATATAGTTGCACTGCTCTTGTCGTCTTATATGACATTTACTGTAATCTTATTTTTATAATCTGATACTGTGGTATATTCTGACCTATTGTGATTATTTTTATTGTGTAATGGATTGAATCACATACCATCCCATATGCGGTGGACTAGTGTGTTCAGTTATTTGTGAATATATTTATATTGTTCCACAGTGTAGCAAAGCATCTCAGTTCATGATCTTAAGTTCATAAAAATGGAGCTAACTTTATTAAGTTATATAAATAAACGGTCATGCTCTTGTTGCAGTTTGTGGAAAACCTTTTTTTTAGTGAGAAGTATATGTGTGAGGGGCGAGTTTGATAAAAATAGGCTCGGGATGCTTTGTTTTTTTTGTGAAGAGCAGCAGGCTTGTCTGGAGGTTGAATCAACTGGCATACTTACTTTGAGTACTTATAACAGTTGAAGACAGAAATCTTGTAGAATCTTTACAAAAGAGGAATTTTAAACAAGAACACTGATGCACTAGATAAATGCATCATGCACTCCATACTAAACTAAAACCTCCTGAAGTCGTACTGTCAATTTAAATCATAAACATAATCATACATTTTCATGGGATCAGGTCTTCACAACTTGGAAATAGATTGTTAAAGAACATTTGAGTTCTTTTTGCATATGCAAGCTTGGGGTCAGAGCGCAGGGTCTTGTATATGACGCCGCATTCCTGTAGCAGGTAGGGTAAAGAGCCTTGTGCAAGGGCCCAGTAGTGGTAACTAGGAAGTGCAAGACCTTGAACCCTTCACCTTCTGATCAGTAACTCAGAGCTTTAACTGTTGAGCTGTGTCAGCCTTTACAATGTATTGTTCGATTCTTTTAATTTCATTGCAGTATATTTCCCTACATGCATTAGGTCAGGGTCATATTGGATCCAGGGGATATCCCAGGAACAGCAAGCACAAGGTTGGAATACACCCTCAAGTTTTTCCCAACTGAAATCATTTAATGACCATAATTTTAGATTTTAAGAATCAGATAATCTTGTATAAGAGATTTAAAGAATTTGTGTCTATTCTTAAACTCTCTTAAACTTATCCTTATTCCACTATGTCATATGCCATAAACACTTTTATGCATGTCTTGCGTCCTTCGGCATATTGAGATGCTCGGAAAGTTCGATCAGATACAGGTGTGTAAGATAGGAAGAGAAATAAATCCTGCAGCCGCGCAGCGCTCCAGGAGAATTGCTTTCTCTTGCCTTTACGATTTATGAACAATGATTTAACATCATATGGAGCGATAGTATCAAGTCGATTTCAGGCATGAAAATAGCCAAAATGGTCACAGATTTTCTGCGTACAAATCAGCCAAACCTGGAACATTTAAAAAAATAAATGTTTGTTTTTAAAACCCACAGGGATTTTCAGTGAGCATGTGATATAAGGGACTGTTCAGTCTTTTAATATTCCAATGCAAGAGTGATACTGACTCATGAAAACACTCCATTCATATTTACACCATCAAATGCTTAAAATAATTCTTGCAAGTTTCTGAATAGCTGTTAATTTTTTTCTCTCCTCTTATTGGTAGTAACGATTTATTTCAATTTCTCTGGACAAGTTGGAGTAGCTGTAACATAGAACCAGAGAAATATCATGATCACGGTAAAGATCTAGGTCCAGCCCTCGATCTATTTTTCTTTTTGTGGAAAGGTCTCTTCAAAAAATCCTACCTTTAAACAGTGTTTTTTTCAGCATATCATTTTTGTTCGGCTTTGCACATCTGGTGCTGGAGAAGAAAAGACGAATAAAGTCCAGTGAGCAGATTTCCAATTGAAGAAAAAAGAAATGTGCAACTAAATACACATATGTGAGAGCATATTTAATTAGAAAGCTCACTGTAATGACTAAATCCCAACAGATGCAGACCTCATAACCTTAACAATGATGTATCCTTTGGAAAAATATGCAGAAAGTGATGTTGGAATTTACCTTCAGTAAAATTGTCAGATAAACCCAGTGACATGCGAATGTAGATTGGAGAATTAGGAGTTGTGCAGGTGCTTTGAGCTCTTTTGTATAAACTGACATTGTTGAAGCCCTGCCGCTTCCCCATGCAGTATAATAAATCTCTCCTCTCCTCTTAAATAGTTTTTTCATTAATGTGAAATTAAATGAGTCTATCAGTATATCCTGGTACGCTTTACTTAGCTAAAGGTAGGCAACTATATATATATATATATATATATATATATATATATATATATATATATATACCTATAAGCTATATCTTTAAAAACACCTGTCTTAGGTTGTGTAGGTTCTCCATGTGGTCAACAAGTTCTTAAGGTGTTCTTTGGTACAGTGTCTAACACTATAACATTAATACTTTGACTCCTGTAAGATGGCGCCTTCATCTACATACACTCAGATTCTTACACTTGCCCATTTGTCTCATTTGCCCATTCATTCTTTTCCTGCGTGAAACAGCTGACATTTGAAGATCACTAATTATAGGTGTCTACTGGGTAATTGTTTGAGGATCCTTAATGGCACATTATCCATATCAGAACGCAATCAAAATGTCAGGGAAAGGCTAGATTTAAAGGATATTTCATCTTATCACACTATGCCTGCCACACTAACTTTCTTATTATATGAGGTGTTCAGGTTAAACCATGACTTGTGATTGGGCAGAATAACGGAACACAGTTATGAGAATCAAAACTCCCTTTATTTCTCTATATAATCTCCTGCTACACCAATGCACTTGTCCCAGCGTTTCACTAGTGCTTGGATACCATTAAGGTAAAAAGTTTTCTCAGAACGCGTGGAGCCGTGATCAGCCTGCTTGCTTCACGTCTGAAACCCTGGGCCTCTCAGGAACTCCTTTAATGACCCAAACATGTGGAAATGGCTAGAAGCGGGGTCCGGACTATACAGCGAAGGTGGCAATAACTTCCAGACGAGTTCCTGTAACGTCTATGTGGTGTTGGTGATTGACTTTGTGTACGGTTCCCACAGACAGATGCGTCTCTTCCGCAAGGTGCTGACAAGTTATCCATCGATTTTCAAGGATCAAGTGTTCCACTCGCTGAATGTGCACCGGAGTAATTGCACTGGACACCGAGCTCCTCTGTTGGGATCATCATTCACGGATGGACAAACTTCTTTATAACAGTTTCATCTTTTAAAACTTTACTGCGGCTCACCGTACTGTGATTGAAGTCTTTTGTAAATGTGAATCAGTTTTATGTTTCCAATCACGAGATTTTTTTTAATCAACTAAGTTCAGTTTTATTTATACAACAATTTTAAACATAGACTTGAACCTTTAAATAAGAAATGAATAAGTCAGAGGGCAAGAAAATCGTTCTTAGATTGAATAAGGAAGAAGGATAAGGTAATAAAACTGTTTCTCTTGGGGTTACATTTTTCCACTACCTTCTTTGAAATAACAATAATTTCAGTGTTGAAAAGAAACAGAATGAATAGAATATTGTGAATAAATGTCTTTAGATACTGGGAACATTCATGGACCAATATTTCTAATTCTTCATATACATTCCCTCTTGCACTGGGTTAGTTTGTATCTAACTGTATTCTTGTGTGTTATTCATAACGTCCATAAGAGTCAAAAGTGTAAAAAATATTTACACTGTAATTAAACTCTTCATCAAAATGTACAAGCAGGAAGGAAAGAGAAAGGATAAAAATCTGACTTCCTGAACCACAGACACACCCCAAAACCTCATCGTATGTGATGTGCAGCATATCAGGCCCGTTCCAGTAGGCGAAGGAAAACTGCATGGGTCGCAATCTTCCCTGTCACGAGCCGAACGCATTAATCACTTTGAGAATTTTTCAAAATCAGACAGTGCGTTGGCGTCGAGGAATGTGGCGCTTTGTCACTCACAAGATGAGAAACATATGAATTTTTTGGGACGCACAAAGACCACTTGTTATTTATTTATAGTGCTTGTAAAGTTCAACTTCTTTTTATAATGCTTATATTTTAGGGAATAAAAACTGACTGAATGTGTGAGAAAATAAAAACTCTACCAACAGTAAATGCAGCCAATTATAAATTTAAGTGAGTTAGCTGAGCTTGAGGAACTGTCCGAGACAGAATTAGCAGCCGATACTGATAACGCTGGCTTTACTTCTCCAGGGGATTTGCCAGTATGTTTTGTGAGGTCAAAGAAATAGGAACCATATTTAAACCCCAAAACAAACCATTCCGGTTTAGGCCACATTCATTTCAGGTTCAAATCTGAACCAATACAGATAGAGAGAGATATTTAGATGGCTAAGTAAATACAGATACAGATAGCGTCACCGCATTACACGGCTACATTTATATGAGTCAGAGTATTCTGCTGCTCTCTGTGTTTCCTCAGCTCCCTCGTGCGCTGTCACACTCAGCATCTGAGCCTTTACAGCAGTCTGTTAGTCACTCGGTTTACCAAAGAAATCCGTTCTTATCCCAAACATGCGAATGAAGTCTTCTTCAAAGGGGCACTTGGTATCAATGTTTCATTTCGATTTCTTTTAGCTTTCGCACCATTTGCGTCGGTCTAGCAGGTAAGCAGGCACTCGACCTTCCAAGCTTGTGTCAAGAGCTTGCTGACGCTTTTCACTCGCTTTTCCTTTTCCTCCAGAAAGGCGTGCACTATAGTAGAGATTTTGGTGATGGGTTGGGGGGTGTGTGTGTGTGTGTGTGTCACTGCAGTGTCTATATGTCTTTGTCTCCGCACAGTCAACACCACTCGCTGTCATGTGTTAAACAGTATGTGGGACTGCATTCAGGATGATTAATCTGAGCGCAAATGAGGCCACACAAGATGAGTTCTAATTGTGTGTTGTCTTCACAGTTTAAGGGGATGGCGTGTGGTTTTGGGTGTGTGTGTGTGTGTGTGTGTGTGTGTGTATTTTCAGTGCCCGTATCTCCTAAACGGCGAGATGAAAACATAGGCCCCCACTGGCGCCCTGCTGCCAGAGCTTATTCCCATAAGATGAAGTAGGACTTTTCAATTGCATGAGTCCAATTAGCCTCCTCTCAGATTCCATGGGGCAAAGTGAAGTCATGGTGGAAAGGGTTGGGGTTCTTGGCGTAGCTGTTAGTGGTGCTGTTAACTTAGATAGCTGTCAGTCATGTGCAGTGTTGGGTGTAACGCGTTACAAAGTAGAGTACTTAGAGTACTTGGATTACTTTTTTGACGTAACGAGTAATCTAATGCGTTAGCTTCGCCATTTAAGTACTCAGTTATTTAGTTATATTTTTAAAAATGTTATGTCATGTCGCTGAGTGATGATGGTAGAATAATTATAAAGGTCTTGACTAAAACAACATGCATAAGGAATCACAAAGGGGTTTTCATTTTCTGCAATGGAAAAGTACGCAAACTAGTTACTTTTATCAGAAATGAATGCTGTAATGTAACTGATTACTTTTTACAGACAGTACTTTTGTAATGTAATTAGTTACTTTAAAAAGTAACGTTCCCAACACTGGTCATGTGGTATGTTTACAGTTATCGCCTTATTTCATGACTAGGATATACAAGTTGATTTTGGCTAAAAATGAGTCAAAAACCGAAATTAATATAACATTTTATAATTTTTTTGTTATTTTAGCGAAGACTTTGGTGTAATATTTAAAGAGTTCTAAGCTTGTTTGTTAGCTGTTTATTATCTAGGATTATGCAATACTGGGGCAGTGGTGGCTCAGGCAGTAGAGGCTCTGCATTGTTGGTTGGGGGTTTGAGCCTGACCAATGCTGGGTTCATTGGTGAGACATTTTAGCATGCTGTTCCACCCACCCTCTGCATGCGGTGCCAGTCCCAGGCCTGGATAGAAAATGGGAGGGTTGTGACAGGAGCTGCATCCTGTGTAAAATTTGATCAGATGTGGAAACTCCTAAAATAGAAGGAACAGGAACGACATGCAATATTGGAGGGCGTAGCGAATCAATGAGCATGCTTATCAGTATGCATGATACATGTGAATTATGTAGATGTTTTCACCTAGAAGTGTCTTTGGACGGCATTTGATACAAACTCTTTTATCATGATGGCCTGTGACTGCAGGTACTCTGATGGAAATTCATCAGTCAACAGCTGGCAACCTCAACAAACTGGACTTTATGTTAAGTGAAACACATGGTCGTGCTATATGGTATAACACAAATGAGGATTTTTGGGAAGTGGAAGAAAACCGGATAACCAGAAGAAAACAGTCAGCAAAGAGCATGACAGTAACGACAGTGTACTGCCCCTCTGTATAGCTTCCTGTAATAAGTAATTGTGAAAACAGCCATATATTTAAGTACAAAGTCTAGAAATCAGAAGTGCAAATAGTTTTTTTGCACATTATAAAATTGAAACAAAGCCATTTCTGAAAACCTGCAGAAAAGAAAGTGGGTTTTATCACAACAGCTCCAGTATGTCCCTCATAGCTCGTTCAAGTGTGGATGTTGGACACTGAGCAATATTAAACCACGTCACATGCTCGTTGAGAGGCCATTCCAACAATCATTCTCATTGTGACCCTTGTTCAAGGCTGGCGCAGTGGTATGTGATTCAGACCAAAGGATTCAAAGAGGATGATTCAGTGGTTTGTTTTGGAGCTCAAGTCCAATGCAAAAACATGTATAATCAGAGATAATTGGATTCTCTTCACTCCCAACCCCCCCCCCCCCCCAAACAACTGGAAAAAGCCACTGTCTGTACGATACCATGTATGGATGAGTGGAATGAACTAGTTCTATTTTGGTCTGGTTTCTCAACCTTTACCAATACATAAAGATACAGATGACTTAACTCCAAGCTCTCAATCACTGCTCACTGAGCAACTTATCAAACCAAGCTGACTCGGAGATTAAGCAGCAGCTCCGCGAAGGGAAATGATTCATGGTTAATCCATGGCTAGACTGAATGCTTGTGAGACCTCTCTAATGCTTGACAGCCTCGATTACACATTCGTTTCCTTTATTGCATAGAAACAAGCGCGGCAAAGCGTGACCCTTGCTTGCACAAGGAGCCAAACCACATGCCATGTAGAACATTATCCACATCGCTACACTTCAACGACGAGAAGTGCAATCAATATAAAGCACCGCGAAAGACGTTTTACCGTATCTCATTGGTTCTGGACGCGATAAAGCCTGACGCTACATATGCTGTTTGCTTGGGCTGTTTCTCTGGCTTAATAATGTGTTTTGTATGCAGAGCTTGTCACTTAAGGCGTTAGTGATCTTCTGTGGGTACCTAAATAACAGCCTGGAACAGCACCGGTTCCCGTCGACGCTGCAGTCACTGCAAATCGTTAAATGGTTGTTTACGTGATGAGTGCATGAAGTGTGAGGATATCATTGATCTACCATGAGGACATGCTGAAGTATGTGTCTCTCTAGGTGTGCCTGTGTGCCGCCGGTTTTAGCACCCTCAGCAGAAATAAGGGGTCCTTGTAATTTTGTCACTGCACGTCAGGTTTTTGCTGCCGCTGCACTTAGAGGGTGTAACGTGAAATAATTCACATATGGTTAACATATGGTTCGACTTTGAAATTTTTTTCACTGTTATGTTTATTCTATGACTATGAATACTATTACCTTGTAATACGTCAAAGAGGTTTTTGATTTTGTTCCTTGAAACTGCAAGTATTAAATCCATATCCTGAGATCATATACGATCAAACACAGTTACCAGCCATGTTTTCCCAGTATGAACAACAGTACACATGCTACTATCCAATCAGCCAATCATGTTGCAGGAGAGCGATGCAAAAAACAACCTCATACATGATATATGTCAGGTAACGTAATTTTAGTGATTTTGAACGTGGCATGACTGCTGGTGCTAGATATGCTGGATTGAATATTTCAGAAACTATTATATAAGATTCTCTCGAGTTTACAATACAGTAGAATGGCATGAAAAACAAAACAAACAAGCAAAAATAAATCCAGTGTGCTTGCTAGGTAGCAGAACAGAAAGGCTAGATTGAGTTGACAGCTTAAGGGTTGACAAATGTGTGGCATTTATGTGATGCAGCATGTTAATGGAGACCAAATGTTTACAACATCTTCTGAAAACCATGCTTTGAAAAAAAAAAAAAAGGGTTTTAGAGAGAAAATAGGTGGTTTGACACAGTAATTGGTGTATAGGTGGTACAGAAACTGTCTGTCAAAATAGATGTTTCATAAACTTTTTTAACTAATAGATTCACAAACTGATATCTTTTGGACATTTACTTTTATAACACCCAGGGCGGCGCTAGAGATCCTGAGTCTGTTGAAAGCTTGAGATGATATGCCCTAAATTTTGACCATACTGTATCAACACTTTTCAGTTGCTATAGCATATTTAATGAGATCATCATTTACTCAGGGGCCCTTTGGATCATCCTTACTTAACCCCACTTTACATTACCACTAACAACACGTTTATTACATACTGTACACCTACTGTTAATGTTGAATAGACGACTATTTAAAAATTGGTCTAGCTTGGTTAAAATGGGTTTAACCGTTCTAATCTAAAAATATAAGGTTATATTCATCAAGGCAGCCTTAGACACATTGCACAAAATTAGGATATTGCTCATGATAATAAACGTCTGAAGCAAGTGGCACTATTGCGAATGCTCACTCTATCTGTGACAGTGTGAGTTAGAGACTAAGTTATATTTGCATGCATCTAAATACGAAATCGAATTTAACTCTGAACACAATGTTAAAAACAACGTAGAGCATATCCACACAAAAACACTGAATGTAATAGTGCAAAAACATCAGCCTGGTGCATTGTTCCTTTCTGTCAGTGTTTCAAATGCCAATAGTTGTTATTATGAACGTCTCCCGGGGTGAGATGACAGGATGATTTTAAACATGGCTTCTACAGAAACAGTGGCCTTGAAGCATCTGAGAAAAAGAGACTCAACTCATGACCTTTCTAAGCTCTCCAGATTTCAAATGATTTTCTGTCATCTTCATTCAGGCCAATAGATCAAGCTGCCTGCGGGGAAGGAAGCCCCTACGACCTCCACCCTATACACACACACACGCTCAGACAGACGATAACCACGCTATCCTGCTCCTGCCAGTGCTTGTTTACATCTCAAATTCCTCATTTAGGGACGAAAAAGAGTCTGGTTCAGAAGGGAATATCTACCCATCTCACCATGACATTGAGCACGGTGTCTCTCTCTATCTCTCTCACTCCCTCGCTCCCTCTACTGTCTTTCTCATATTACCCTCTGTCTAAGGACCAAACAGTGGCCGATAAGGCAACGGGCCACATGCTGGCCAACTTCATATCTATTCCAGTATTGAAGTTGTTCGCACTGTAATGGATCTCATTACGTTTAGATGCCCTGTCTCGGCAACTAACTCAATTACGTTTAATTTCTCTGTGTTAAATGCTTTTCTCTTTAAAGGCCCTAAATTAAATTACACCAAGGCGGTGATGTGTGAAATCACTTTGATGGAGCAAGATTGTTAAAGATGTGCATCTCATACTTGGTTCTTTGTATGTTATTTGGCGGTAACCCAGCAATAAAGTGTGTACAGCGGTAATAGGGTCTTTGAAGGAAAGCAATTCATAGTCTAATTTTCATTACATGTGCCAAGTTACAAATTACATCACCCATATATATTACATTAAAGAAAGGAAAAAAAAACAGACCACTGTGCTAATTACACACTTAACAAGACAGGACTTGTCTACAAACTGAAGCATGTTATGGAACGTAGCAGCATTTTTATGATGCCTATACAGTTCAAAGGGGGTTGAATTAGACCACATAATAATACTCAAGGTCTAGTCATCAAATATCAGTTACGCTCCAATATAGAGAATTTAATTTTAGTAGAATTGATGCAGGAGGGAATTACCTGATAGCTGTAGTAATACATAAGATAGTATGTTAGCTTTAGCGTTTACAACAGTTTGATGCCACTGTTAGATAAAAGGAAATATTGCAATAATTCCATGTGTATACAGTATCTTTATAATCCAATTTTGATTAAAAATTAAAAAATTATTTACTTTTAGTATGTTGAAAGCCTTTATTTTTATTTATTTTATTTTTTTTACATATACTGTACATTAGAGTACTAAGAAGCGTTTTTTTTTTTCCTTTCATATCACTGGGATTTGGGGTCAAAGCACAAGGACAGCCATGATACACCATTTCAGGAGCAGATAGGGTAAAGGCCTTGCTCAAAGGCTGGGCAGTGCTGGGCAGATTTTGAGTGCTACCACTGAACCAGCAGTGCCCTTTCTTTCTGTTGATTACATTTAAGCTCAAAATGAATATTATTCATGTTAAATTTATATAAATTAGCTACATTACCCATAATGTAATAAACAAAATTGAACCATAAACAAGGCAACAAATCTTGAATTTCAAATGATACATCCTGAATTTTGGATGACCTACATGGAAGGAAACATATAAGAACATATAAGAATCTTCATCCAGCCCCATACTGAATTCTGTTCAAGTCACTTTTATTTATATATGACTTTTTTTTTCAATGGGCAATGACATGAAGCACCTTCACATGAGTAATTTTGGACATACTGTATATTTGCAACTTTAAAAGGATTTATAAATATTATTTTTTTATTTATACCTCGATCAGTTTGTCCCCAATGAACATTGTGGCAATGAAACATGAGGAAGAAAACCTGTGAAGAATCAGACTCAAAAGGCAGTGCGTCCTCGTTTGGGTGATACCGGATAGTGTGGTCATAAATACATACGTTTCAAGTGCAACTGTATAACAGGAAATGCACTGACGTTTAACATGTGGTCCAGTTTGTTGAGTTACTAATGGAAACGGCAAAACCTTTTTTGTGGCAATTTCAGTCTCGAAACTATTAGACCAAATGCAATCATAAGCCATCACAGTGAAACTGTGTCATATGTGAAGATATGTGAGGCAGTGGAGACGAAGAGAGAGCGAGAGAGAGAGAGAGAGAGAGCATACTGATTTGATTAAAATAATGTTTAATAATATAACATGATTTTTGTGTTATCTGTATTTTCCTTTTATAGTGTATAGTGTTTATTTGTAATAATTAGCAATTACAATACATAAAAAATAGATAAAAGAATATTTTATAGTGGTTTTAAGCCATTGCTCTGTTTTTTTATTTTTTTAAATAGTAGTAGTGCCATTAATTGTTTTATGTTTGGTACTTTACATTCTTATCAGATTATAATTATAATTATAATTATCAGAAATGCAGTAGAATAGTATTAAATAAATAAATTATATAACATTGAGTAATTAATAAACATTAACAACAACAACAGACACGTCTTATTATATAAGAGACAAAGGTCAGGTGTTCTGGGACGGTTTGTACAAGAACAGTATTGTCAAGTGCATTGGCAAACCTAGTCAATGATCATGGTGAGACTGGCTCTCATGAAGACCTTCATGGTCTTGAAGATCAGAACTTACCTCAGCTTCACGGAGAAGTTCAATTGGAGTTACCCTGTCTCTAAAAATCTACCATTAACAGTACCACAGATTAGAGCTGACAGTAGCAGATACATCTCGATATTATGTTGTTGGGGGTTAAACTGAAAAACCTGAAGGGAAGTCATATAGACATTAAGAGATCATGCTCCAGACTGTATCAACACTTTTCAGTTGCTATAGCGTTTTCATGTGTGATCATCAGTCATGATATGGTGACAGTGCTACCCACTTCTCCACTGTATAAACCAAGGTTTCTCTTTCTTCACTGAAGATACAGGTAAGACGCCTGTAAGAGGCTAATGGTTGTTTGTGAAGTGCTAACCTGCACACCGCGGATTCTCTGGAGTTCTGTGGCCTCAGCATACTGTAGCCTCTAATCTCCTGTGATGGTGCTAGGGTATAGAGAGCTTCATTGTTAGAGGCCTGTTCCATCAGCACAAAGCCACAACAATCTTCATTGTTTTTGGCACTTTCCTGTGGCAGCTGCTGTAGTAATCTGGCCCGCTTCAGGATTTCCATAATCCTGCTTCTGAATAAACCAGTCTCTAATCTAATCTGAGAGGCATTTCTGACGTCTGCTCAGAGGAAACCGTGGCGTCCGGATCACTGCATTTTGTTTTTAGCTCTCCCAACTTACTTTAGAAGTATATAGGTGGTTTACAACTCTAGTACATAACTCATGCTGTTTATATATATATAAATAAATAAAGGGATGATGTTGGAGAATATATGGATTCTTCCACTCTGAGATGGAAATACATGAAGATCTGATCATATTTGACCTGCTGTTTGTGACACTAAGCATGAAAAAGAGAGTTGATGTGAGAGTTTATTAAATGTGACGTAGCTGTTATATGTTGATATAGTGGCTCAAGCATGGATGCATATACTGGTTTTACCACAGACGGGTGTGTCCACTGACTATTTCTGGTAACTGTGTAAATGACAAACACTTTCTGTAATGATCGGTGGGAATTAAAATGTGTTTTATTAAGAGTAGAACTGACCAAAGAAAAAAAGCTCTTACTTCATAAGGGTGAAGGAGAAGTTTATAATATTTAACAATGTGTATATTTGCACCAATTTCAGACAGTAAATATATGTGCATTGGTTAGAAATTGTTCTTTCAAAGATATCTTCACTTTCATATAATGGAAGAATTAAAATGAGTCTCTGTAAATTGTCTGTCCTTATGTCTGTCTGTCTGTCTGTCTGTCTGTCTGTCTAGCCATATTTTGTCACACAAAACAGACAGAAATGGACAGAGTTTAATGACTTTTTGCCAGTAGTACCATGCATAATACATGTTTATGTCTGCACCATAAATGAAATCAAAATGTTGAGTAGAAGTAAAGTTGTGAGCAGTTACAGTATGTGGCAGATTATGTCACAGTATTCAGTGTTTTTTTCTTCAGTTTTGCGTTATATTTTATTGTGTATAGACAGAGTATGCGGAAGACACAGAAACAACTGTAATGCATTTAAAAACGCCCAAATTCTTAAAAAAAACAAAAAAACAAAAGCACCACATAGCATGACTTACTCCAAAAAAGGCACATAAATAATACATGGGTTATTAGACCAAAGATATCCGCAGCAGTCTAAGGTGAGGTGTGTAAAATATCCAAACTGAGAGGCCAGTGTTATGTGCTAAAATGCCCCCCTGGTACGGCGTGCCCCTCCTACATGATCTCCTCATAATTATATCACGCAAACCTCCCTGGAGAAAATTAAATGAAACTTTTGCAGTACTTAGATATCTGCCTGAAGTTTAACCTGCACCATAAATGAAATCAAATTGTTGAGTAAAAGTGACGTTATTACGTTTGTGCTGGATTAAATAAAAAAAATATCTTTATCTGATCTACTTTTTCGATCTTTCATCAGTGATTCACTCAATTACCGAACAGAACCGTGTATTTGTATAAAGTCGAAAGAATTACAAGGCGTAATATATTTAACCTTACAAAATTGTATTTCTTTGTATTAATAGGTTAGGCAGAGAGTTCTCTTGTACAGAAAGACAGACATAAATGTATGTGGAATTTCACATGAAGTAATAATATCATAATAATCATTAACACTATTTCTAAAAACTTTTTTCCCATCAACAGTGTGTACTTACGCTATTATATACAGTATATATGGGGAGTGAAGGCTGGGCCGTGTAGTCTAATTCAATACAAGAGCTACTGTAGTTTAATCTGATAATAAGGTTAATGCTGGTACTGAGAGAAAAGTGTCACTGCATCATGTTATGGTGACAAAATGGGGGACCTACTCAATTAGGCAGGTGGTTATTGTGTTCTCTGTGTCCCACCAGAACAGCTCTGACCCCTTGAGGCATGATTTTAGACCTCTGAAGGTGGCTATGCTGTCTGGCACCAGGACGTTAGCAGCAGATTCTTTGAGTGTTGTAATTTTCAAGGTGGGGCCCCATGGATCGGACGATTGGACTGTTTGTCTGGTGCATTCCATGGATGCTCGATCAGATTGAGATCTGGGGAATTTGGAGGGCTGCTCAACAACCTTGAACTCTTTGCCTGCTAAGCCAGCAAGCTGCAATGCACTGGGTGGTCTGATACCTTTCTATGCCAGTCATAATTAACTTTAAAAAAAAAATAATAATAATGCTACGTTAGCTTTTTTGTGGGATCAGAGCAGACGGGCTGATTTTTGGTCCCCAAAGGCATAAATAAGCATTAGTTGCCCGTGATCCTGTCACCAGTTATACTGGTATATAATTGATAAATTCTATAATAATAATTATAATTCTATGTTATGGCTGATTGGTATCTGTATGTATAAACAGATATTTGTATGTAAGCATATGGTGGAAACCAACCTGTTAATCACTGTTTCCATTACAAATGTGATTTGCCTCGAAGGCAGAGTAGCCCCAGAAATGACCAACTGCTCCTTTAAGATGACCTTAAATTCCTTAAATGCTTTTGCGAGACTAAGGAAGAAACAGCATATACTGCTTCTGAGCTAATAAAAATGGGCAACTTTTTGGCATCAAGCAGCGTATACAAGCAGGTAATATACAAGGTTGCTGAACAATGCAAATACTGCATGTTTCAATTGGATGGCTGCTTTTGCATGGTCATCTTTCTCTCTGTCTCTCTCTCTCTTTCTCCCTCCCACATATACACGTCTAGACGCTATGAAGCTGTGGATGGCCTTAGGTGGAAGCCATGCAGACTTGCTGAATTGTGCTTTATTATCAGGAAGGATCAGATGAGGGTTTGTTGTCTCCAGGATGCGGAGGTGGAAGCTGCACTCCTTCCAGGACTGAATAAATAACAACCAAACAAAGACTGCCTTTCAGGCGTTCTGAGGTTTAGAACAGTCATAAGCGAAGAAGGAGAAGAAGAGCCTCCTGTAATGAGGAACTTGATAATTTGCAAAATATATGGGGGTCCGATATGGTTACGCTTTCTGAAAACAAACACTGGTATAGGAAATGAAATCTCTCAATCTCTCAAGAGTTGCTAAAGGGCAGATGTTTTTTTCCCTGTACGACTGATTGTGTATGATTAAACCTCATTTTTGGTATTTTGCCTGCAAAGCATACACGTTAAGACAATCTTAAAAAAAAAAAAAAAGTTTCCTTGCATCATGAACAGATGGGGACATGCATCCCCAGCACTCGTCTAGCCAACCTGTATGATTAATCAGGCAGAAATATATACAAGGCAGCAAGAGTTTAGAGTAACCATGGCACTAGGGTTGCTAAGCTACACAGAAAGGTGAGGAATTTCTCCCACACAGGAAATGAGTGCCATGCTAGCCTTCCAATGTGTCTCTTTTATTAATTGATAAGCTTTCAGAACACTATTGACGTGAGGATATGTATGCAACCACATGTGTCTTTTGTGTAGAAGAAAAAGCAGACGGGGGACCTACTGAATATTAGGCCGGTGGTCATAGTGTTTTGGCTGATTAGTGTAGATACTGTATAGCAACACACATACAGTACTTGTACCCTTTGTGCCACCAAAACAGCTAACCATTGGGTAAGTTTGGATTTAAATAAGCAAATATTTATGTGCATTTATTTGGATAGTTAGTGCGGTGCTTCATATGTTTTAGCTGGCAACAACTGATGGGGTGAGAAGCTTTTCATTTTTAAACAGTCACATCAGGAACCCCATGGTCATGGATTAGAATGTGTTTCAGAAGGGTCAATTTATTGACCTCCAGCAAGCAAACAAGACAACTAAGAAGAGTGCTAAAATTACTAGAACCTTTCAACACAACATCAACAATTTTCTACTTTGTGGAAGAAATGTGGTTGGAAAAAATACATGCATGACTGTGATCGGAGATCACTTGGTAAAGTTGCATCATAAAAATTTGAATAGTGAAATTAAGAGGATTTTTACACACATAAACAATGCAGAACTCACAGGATTGGAATTCAACAGGTGTATGGTTATGAGAAATCTACTTGTTACTGAGACTAATCAGAAAAAAAAGGCTTCACTTTGCTAGAGAGTTTGCTTTGGACTTTGGAGCAATGGATAAAGGCCATGTGGTCTGGTGTGTTCAGATTGACCGTATTCCAGAGTGATGGGCGGGTCAGGGTAAGGAGGGAAGCGCATGAAGCGATGCAACTGTCATGCATACAGTAGCACCCTTTTTAACAAGTCTCTAGAGGAAGTGTTAGGATCCGGGGTTGCTTCAGTTGGTCACGTCTAGGCTCAGCAATGTTATGTGGCAATAAAATGAAACGATCTAAATGTAGAGAATGATCAGGTTATCACATACATTTTTGGGCTCGCCATATACGAGGACTCCAATTGAGAAATCATATTCATACATGAATTAACCACCATTAAAAGTCATTGTGGTGTGATGGAGAACACTTTTTAGAATAGCTCCTTGCCAGAAAATGGTCTTGGCTAAAATTGAATGCAACTCTGAACGGAAATTTGTGTTATGACAATGCATAGGGTTGCTTAACCATGCTTAGGCAAATTTGTGCTTTAATCAAAGCTGAAGATAAATATACGACTGTGTGTGCCTTTTTTTTTTTTTTACCTTGCAGTGAGCATACTCTGACCAACCACATCATTAAATTGTGACGGCTAGACAACTTCTAGTAAGTGTTTATCATTACTGCTATCACTGGGCAGGTGAGCATCAGAACTAGACCCTTAAGCAATGGAAGAAGGTTACCTGGTCTGATGAATCATGTTTTATTTTACATCACATTGACGGCTGGCTTTGTGTGCATTGCTTCCCTGGGGGCGAGGTGGTACATGGATGGCCAGTGGGATGAAGGCAAGCTGATGGAGTCAGGTTGATGCTCTGGGCAATGTTTTTCTGAGAAAACCTTGGGTACTGGCATTCATGTGGATGATGCTTTGACATAGACCACCTATCTAAACATTGTTGCAGGCCATCATAAAAAAGAATGAAAAGTATTACCTAATGGCAGTGGACTTTGTTAACTGGATAATGCACCCTGCCACACTGTCAAAGATGAGTTGCAGTAAGGGATTGTATGATGCATAAATGCATTAATTAACCCAGAAGGCGAGTACAAAATCCAATGTGCTGACCAATTCTGTGGTTGGGCTACCTGGAAGCTAGTTTATTTATTAGTGAGTTAATAAGACTCAGACTGAGCGAAACAAACAAGGGCATGATTATGTAGCACTGTGTTACATCAAAAGGTGGCACGGTGGTTACAGCACTGTCACCTTGCACCTCTAGTGTCGGGGTTTAATTTCCGCCTTGGGTCTATGTGCATGGAGTTTGCATGTTCTCCCTGTGCTTGGTGGGTTTCCTCCAGGTACTCCAGGTGCTTTTAACAGCCACAGTTAAAAGACATAATTAGTTTAATTAGCATTTCAAAATTACATGTGGGCTTGTAGCCTCTGATAAATCTGTACCCCGTCCTGCCCTAAGATAGGCTCCAGGCCTCCCGCCACCATGTACTGGTGTTCTGTTTTTGAATTACATGTTTTAATTTTTATTAAGTGATGTTTTGCATAAGTGTCGGTCACAGTAAGTAGAGTTATATAACCACTGAAAGTTTGTTTTTCATCATCAGTGCAATCTATTTAATCAGCCTTGTGCAAATCCTTCGATCGTTAACCTTGTTGTGGCTCAGCCGAAAGGTGGATTGTAGCAAGAAGTGGGATTCAGAACAAGTAGCACATGCTATTGCACACCTCCGTGAAGCACATTATGTTTAAACTTGGCCTACATCAAGTGAAAATCGTGCAAAAAAATTCTAAAGTATTTCGCACCCTTGTCTGACTCAGGAATCATCTCTGATACATCAGCTAATTAGGTCTCTTAGTTAGCTAGCTGGTAGAGTTGTGTTGTAAATTTATGTTGTTGCATATATTTAGCAACTTGGTCCTGGAGGACGTTGTTTCGTTTCACTGTGTCATTAAAAGAAAGACTGCATTGAGATGTTTTTTTTTTTTTTTATGTAAGTAAGGCACCATTATGCTGCTTTTCCTCATGTGAGAAAGACAGTATTGTGCTACGAGAAGTTCCTAACCAGGCAATAACTACATGCTTATTCACGAGAGCAAACACCACGTTTCCACACAGGAAGTAATGTCATGCATTTCTGTTCTTCTGGCTCATCAGAGAGACTTGGCATGTCTTCAAATGCCTCAAACTGAAAACGACAACAGCTGCCAGGCTCTGCTGATCCTAGACTATTAAATCTCTCCTCTTCTTAGCAGGATTTTTGGATTTCAAGAGCTCTCGCAGACAAGACTCACTCAGGACACCAGCTTAATTGAGGTACATTCACTGCCAACCAATGAGAGTTTTTTTTCATTTTTTATCTCTTTATTTGTCAGGGCACTTTGTGTGGGATTTTCACTTTAGATTGGTATCTCTTTGAATATTTAACATCAGAAGGTATCCACAAAAGGTTGGTTTAACCTTGACCTCTCTAATTGTGTGCTTGATTGTTCTTTAATTCTTGGGTGGGGTGTGTCAGTGTATGCATGGTTAGGTTTGTGTATTTCCCTTTGTATGGTTTTGTGCTTGTTCACGTGCAGCTACAAACCACTAGGTATGCTTTGGCTAGCTTTAAGTGGGGTTGATGTTGGTTAATATAGCTTGGTGTATAGATGCAAAAACTATCATGGACTTTATATCAGCTTTTCTAATATTCAATGCATTTGCTTATTAGACTCCATAATTACATGTCAGATATTTTGCATATTTTTCCCCCTTTTTAACATTCTTTCACATTGTCTCATTGTGGGCTGTCTCGTCCAGTTTTCATCTGCAGTCAATACAGTCAAAAGAAACTCTGGGATAGTGTGTTAGAAGACAAAAATCAAGAAAAGGCATGAAGATAGGATTTCCTCTTCACTAAATGCAAGAGAGAGGGCTCAGTGGGTGAATGTCAATGTTTCTCAACAGACTGATGTTATCAGCAAACTTTCTGCTTGGTCTGGCTGCAGGCCATCATGGAGGCTGAATGAATGCCAGGATGGAGAGAAAAGGATGAGAGATAGAGAACAAAGAATAGGTCATGTCTTATCCTTGCCCAAGTAAACCTTGATGAGTGTCTCCAATGCCTGTTCACATTCCTTTTCACTTCTTTGTCCTTTCTTCCTACGTTTCCACACTCCTTCTTGAATCCAGGCACTGAACCGCCAGCAAACATCATCTGTCTGAATGCAGCTCAGCTCCATCAGCTGTCTGGTGGCAGCTTTTCCAAAGCCTCTTCTGACTAATAACTCTCACTTGGCTTCATCAAATACCCTTCTGATTAAATGCCTAACATCCCCAGGAAGTGGATTCATCAGCTAAGCATTTTCAGCATTTAAGTTAATAAATATAAAGTGCAAGAATCGGCAGAATAATTAAGTAAGGAAAAAACTTCAGGTCGGTGTTATAATATCAGCACGTTATGACATTTTGACAGAACATATTAAATTACTACGACTATATTTGAATGAATTATTCAAATTTTGGATTACTTCAATACTTCATAGGGATGCATATTAGTATTTTGGTATGAGCTTATGGAGGCATACAGTATGTTATGTGTCTGAGACTGCTTAAGGGCAGGATTTGATCTGTAGTGCGCTGATTCTACTAAGAGCAGTCAGCAGGCTCCTGTGTGGTGGAGCCATCTTAACAACACAGAGGTTCACACTACATCTGATCTGATGTCTGATCAGAAGGTGCATTTTCCTGAAGAGGTCCATGGTGTTGTATAGTGTCTAATTGATGTTATCTAAGCAGCCAGTCATATTTTGGCAAATCATCCAGAGACATTTGATGAGGTTCGGTTAATGTTCATGTCTAAACTAGTGACTTTGATTGTGGCAGCTTTATTGGTGCCAGATGGGCTGCATTGAATATTTCATAAACAAATCATTTTCTTTCTTTTTTTTTTGACATATAAACAAAAAACTACAGCATTACTGTAAGTAGTTTCTGTTGATAAAAAAGGGCCCAGATATTTAGAGCTCACTTGGAGGATATGGTTGCTCAAACAACCACAATACACGACCACATTGCAAAATCTGTGCAATTATTTAATCACAAAAGGCTGCCATTTATTACAGGGAATATTTACATAGATGGGAATTTATGCAGAAATTGTCAAGATTTAAGTATTCGTTAACATCTTTAAATAATTTTGAGTTGATTAATAAATATTGTCATACATACTCATAATGAGTGACATTTGTTCGATTATTTGGTGTAAGCCTGGATAAATAGTTTTTTATTTACATTTACATTTAGGCATTTGGCAGATGTTCTTATCCAAAGTGCTTGTGACTGAGTTACACTTGGTTATTAGGTTACTAACTAAGTGCTATTAGTCAACACAGTTGGTAAAGGAATTTTTTCATTTATTTATTTATTTATTTATTTATTTTTATTGGGGGGGGGGGGGGGTGTTAATTAGGCCAAGTACTGAAGAATTAAGTACTTGAATATAAAATGGTACATGGTCTCATCATCAATACTGCTTTATACATTTTTTTTCAATTCAATTTTATTTATATAGCACTTTTAACAATGGTCATTGTCTCACAACATTGTCTCAGAGCAGTTATCCTGTGACAGTGGTGACGGTGATAAGTACTAAGCCACTGGTCTACGCAAATTGATAGATATAATAGTTAAATATTTGTGCAGCCCTAGCACAGACTCAGTAAATGGACCAGGCGATGTTTTATGGCTAATTATTAACTGACACTGGCACCAGTTTTTATATATCGATGTCACTGATGTTAATAAGAGGCCTTTTCCACCTTGGCAACATGAAACAGATTGGATGCTAAAGTCTTTTATTTTGTAAGTGTTGTTTTTATTCTTTAATTTCTCGTTAAGTCTTTTGGAGATGTTCGGTCGAAAAAAGCCTTATATTTATAATATAGCTATAATAAGCTAAACCAAACCTACAGTATATAATGATACTGTGCATATAACCTGTTGTGATAATGTATTAAAAGTACATGGTCATGTCTGGTGGTAAAAACATGTCTAATGAAAAATGTTTCGTCATGCCTGCTCCTGTATGAGTGTCTGAAACATTCATCTTATCAAGAGTTTCATCTTCTCTGATAGAAACTGCCACGTTTTCTTTATGTCAGAGACAGAAAACCCTGGAGCTACGTTTCCCAGGGATGCTCAGGTGGCGTCAGGTGCGTTACCGAAAGAGAGCAATGCCAAGTGTGCTTGTGTTCAGGTGACAGGTGTGTGTGTGTGTGTGTGTGGTCTCACGTTTCAGACAGCACACATAAGAATAGCTATTTTTCTTTGTCAAGCGATAAAAAACAACACCTATAAGATATACAGTATATCGTGTATAACATACTTCTGATTTATGAGCTGCTGTTATTTTCTTCTGTAGTCTCAGTAAAAGATTGAGATCCGGTTCTCTTGCTTCTGTTTCTGGTTTGCTTATCTGAAGCCAAGACAAATTAAACCTATTGCTCAAAATGTCAGCTGGTACAGTGTTCTGAAGTTCTGCATAAGGCACGTTTATCCTATTCAGCTGTTAGGGTTATCCTACAATTACTTATACCTTAGGCTTTTAGGAAACCAAATGCAAAAAAAAAAAAAAAACCACGAAAAGCAGAAATCCTATAACTGGGACATTTATATCCTAAAATTGAGACTATAGGCACTTATCAGATATCCACAGAAGTGTGCACTCAGTTTTCTGACTCTGGACTGGGCATGGGCACAGGGGACCAGGTGCGGATGCCTGCCACAATGCCCACCTTTCTTCTGCTCAGGACTATCCGAGTGTGTGACTGCAAGCAGGGTGCAGCTGAGGAAGAAGAGACGGCGGAAGAGAGGAAATGAGCGATAAAGCAAACAGAGTTCAGCCAAAGCACTCTGATAGAGACACCGGACAAATTCGAGAAGTCCCTGCGGTGAATGTTGGTGTTGAATAATAGTGATCTTAGATTGTTGTAATTGCTTGTTTCCTTTTATCTTCATCAGCGCTGTTCTTATTGGGAAATGATGTATGATGAAACAAGGTTAATTCCCAGACTTTTTGTTATTACAGTATGTAGGATGCAGGTACAGGTTCAAGGTGATGTTCATCTGACATCAGAATAAGGAGCATGTGAGCTCAGGGACTTGATGCTGATGGTAGCTCAAATAACTCCACTCCACTTTGTACAGCAGACAAGCGTCTCAGAACACAAAACAAGCTGACCACAGCAGGTTTCCAGATTTAGCAGGATTACGGCCTTAATATCTAGTTATAAATATTGGTTACATTGTATTAGGTCATATTAATAAATAATTTCACAGCACAAGTTAAAAAATAAGTGGTTTTTCATGTCATAACAGGGAAGTGGTAGCTCAAGTGGGTTAAAGCTCAGCGTTACTGATCTGGACGGAGGTTCAAGCCCCAGCTCCACCAAGATGCCATTGTTGGGCCCTTGAGTAAGGCCCTTAACGCCCTACAGGGGTGCTATATCACGCCTGATCATGTCAGTAATGTATGGGTGACAACTAAAGACATGCATGCATAAAGACATGTATTATTAAAAGCTGTCATCTTTGGACAGATTGATTGAAAGTGGAGCACAAAAATTAGGTCTTTTTGGGACCGAAACATGACATGTGACTGGCTCTGATATTTTGAGATGCATTGCAAAGGCAAGGGGGACCCGGTCTGGTTCAGAGTGTGCTACTTCCCTAACACTTCCCCACACATATGTATAAATACATAAATAAGTTGAATGATGCGATTCCATGACTCCCCATGTCTCGACACATTTTGACACATTTTATCTTGGTGCACAGTAGGCCAAAATGAACCTGCAGCGTAATTCAAAAGACGAAACCCAAATGTTATATCTATCATTAAAACCCTTCTGCACTTGGACTATCATCTGTAATTTTCAAAAGCTGACTCACACTTGTCCTTTTTTAAATCTGTTCGTCTCATCTTTAATTGTCCCACATGGAGATAAATTGGATCTAATGCAGCCCAGAGGGGGCAAATATAACTCTGTAGGAGGTCAATTAAAGCTTGTGATTTTTTTTTTCTTCAGGGATTAGATGCTTTTGTACAGTAGCAGTGATGAGATTGCTTCCCTACGCAGCAACGTGCTATATATTAAAAAGAGAAATGAGTCAAAAAGAATGCGTTTGAAAACAATTTAACACAAATTAACTTTCAAATGAGCCTTGTCTCAACACACATCTGTCACTGTAAAGGGATTTTGTTACACTTTACTCCCGCTAATTTTTACACTGTGCAACATATCACATACAGTAGATGGCTTATCTGAATAAAATAAGTGTATGATCTCCATAGCTGCATCATCCCTCTCCTAAAACACATTATGCACTTTATCTACAGCTATCTAAAATCCCTAGCCAGAGTGCCGTGCCGTGCCGTGCCGTGCCGTGCTGTGCCACACACATGTAAGCAGGGTGGCACAGAGCAAAGGTGAGCACCACAATTGACTGGGCACTTGTCCTACACGTTTAAAGGGACTGTAACCAGATTTCACGCACCGCTAGTCATCTGTCGCAGCATGGTCCTTTTCAGCTGGCACTCTAAAGGTCACCTTAGCTCGCCTTTCCACAGCGCTGAGACGGAGCCCATGCTGAGATGATAAAAAAAAACACACGTCTTTATTGATTAGATTGATTCACTTATGTGGAAGTGTTTGAAGCGAAGTAGCCAATGATCAAAATTCAATTTTAGTTTTGATTCATTTGTTTTCTTTGATCTTTTTATGGGAAAGTCCTTCATACAGTTTTATTGTATTGATCATGTTGTGCTTGCTGCTGGAATGAAAATGGGTATGTACAGTATTATCAAAAAGGAAATGCTTATGTGGATTTGTATTCAAATGTTCAACATGAACATGATTTGTCAACTGATTTAACACAGAGTTGTTCCAATCTGTGTAAAGTTTTTATCTTGACACATGGTAATGTGCTCTCCATTATGCAACCTGCTTCCTTCAGATCAATTCCAAACGATGAGAAAATACTGAGCGGTACATCCGTAACCCGTCAGTAGGCAAGCCTTAAAAGCAACTTTCATCCGAGTCATTTTGTTCCTGTCACAGCATGACATTTCAGTCTCCCCTATTGATACGAGGACAGCAGGATCCATTACGGCACTGACACTCTGACGGAATGCACCCACCTTAGCCACGATGGCATGTAAAGGATGGGAAGAAAAAAATAATGAGCCTATAACCCCCTGCCTCGTCTGGCAGCTAAATGAGACCATCGCCATAGCAACAACGCGGAATGTACAAGCACTGGGTTTTTTTTCCTATAAGCCTTGCTATTTTCCCAGGTATATGGTGTTCCTGCTCCCCCTCGTTCCCTTTTTACTAACCCCCCACCTCTCTTGTGCTCCCTAGTCAAACTCATTTAAATGCATATATGTTTTTTCCTGCAGGGCTTTTTTTTCTTGCATTACGAGATGTTGGGTAATGTTTTTCTCTAGCGAGGCACAGGGCGCCATGTAAATATTGTTATAATTTGTAAAAGCAATTTAGGTAAGAGAAAAAAATCATATGTAAATCTAAATTCAAACAAAGCTAAATTTCTTTCTTATTTGTATGTTATCGTTTCTATAGTACCAGTGCATTCACAGGGACTCGTATATACTCACCAGCCAGTTCATTAGGTACACCGCTACTACTGGGCTGGCCCAGGGATTAGAGATTTTGGCCATATTGACATGATGGCTTCACACAGTTGCTGCACATCCATGATGTGATGAAAAGAGAGATGAGCCAAAGCTTAAACTACCGGTCGATCTTTGTTTCAACCCTTACCTATGGTAATGAGCATTGGGTCATGGCCCGAAAGGACAAGATTGCGAATACAAGTGGACGAAATGGATTTTCTCAGAAGGGTAGCAGGTTTTTCTCTTAGAGATAGGATGTGAAACTCAGTCATACAGTATGTGAGAAATCCAGAGTATTTTGCGTGGAAAGGAGTCAGTTGAGTTGGTTTGAGCATCTAGTAAGCATGTCACTAGGATGCCTCCCTAGGGAGGTGTTCTTGGCATGTCCAGCTGGAAGGAGGCCACTGGGCAGACCAAGGACTAGGTGGAGAGATTATATCTCCACACTGGCCTGAGAACGCATTAGCTGAGGTGGCTAGGGAAAGGGAAGTTTGGGGTTCTCTGCTGAAACTGCTACCCCCCGCAACCCGAATTTGGATAAGCGGTTGAATTTGGATGGATGGATGGATGGATGAATCCATGATGCGAATCTCCTGTTCCACCACATCCCAGTGTTCGGTGAACTCATTGTCATGTTCAGGAAACTAGTTTGAGATGTTTTTAGCTCTGTGACATGGCGCATTATTTTGTGGACATAAAGTGATGGCCCACGCTTTGGCTCAAGAAAACATCCTCTCACACCATTACCACCACCATCAGCCTTAACTGTTGATACAACGCAGGATGGATTCATGCTTTCATGTTGTTTACACCAAATTCTTACCCTACCATCTGAATGTCACAGCAGAAATCGAGACTCATCAGACTGCTGCTGTAGTCCATCTGCTGCAAGGTTCAATATGTTGTGCAGATGTGTTCTCCAGCATATCTCAGTCACAATGATATGTCATTTGAGTCACTCTTGCCTTCATACCAGCTCCAACTACTCTGACCTCTGACATCAACGAGGGATTGTCGCCCGAGAACTGCTGCTTACTGGATTTTTTTTTTTTTCAGTTTTGCACAACTATTGACTTAATGCAAATGATTGAATATTTTTAATTCATACAGAGAAGCAGCTCAGTTACTTAGAGCTACATAAAGTGAAACAAACTCGACATGTCCTTAAACATGGTCTCAATAGGTAATAAAGGATTTAATAATCATTCACTTCAATGCATTTATTGAATTGCTTTGCATTTACGCTATTTAGCAGATGTCCTTTTAATGATCAACGTTCTCTTAAAAACACACCCTCGTGCTTAGGTCAGGGATGAACATTACAGAAGTTAAGATGAGTTATTACAGAATGAAACACACAAGACATAATGTTTTCACAGCTTGGTGAAGAAGAAGGTCTTCAGTCTCAATCTGAATACAGAAACTGACAAGCCAGTGACAGGGAGGTTTATTTCACCTTATTGTTGCCAGTACAGAAAAAAAAAATCTTCATGCATGTCTTTCATGTAACTTGAAAAATGATGAGTCAAGTCAAGTTGTGGTAGTGGCTTAAAGGGGATGTGGTGGGGAGCTCGGATTGGTATCTGCCTTGTTAGTGCCAGTTAGACACTTTGGATGCAAGTGTCAGTGTTTCGATCTGACATTTATTCCAATAATTTGAAATCTTTATGTAAAAGATTATCCCAAAAATTCTAAAAACAAGTCTAGATTAATTATTAAAATAATCACAGGAGATGCTGATTGGACACCACACACATATTTACTAGGTCACTGTACACTCTGATGGTCAAAATACGCTGCACATCCATGGCTGCACATATGGCTTCCCCCTTGATAATGGGAATGGATATTAAAGTCATATTAACACTAATGCACAGAGCTGTCACTTGTGATCATTATAATTTTGTGTGTGTGTGTATCATTTTTTATTTTTCTGTTATTCCGTTATTTCAGGAGTGTCCAATCGTCTCCAAAAAGGCTTTTATGGGTGCTGGCTTTAATTCCAACAAATCAGAAGCCACACATGATTCCACCTGTTTAATTAGTTGTTCTTGGCGTTCTTGGTTGGAATGAAAACCTGCACACACACACACACATAAGCCCTTTTTGGAGCTATTGCTCATGGCTTAGTGGTTAGCACTGTTGCCTTGCACTTCCAAGGACCGGCTTCGATTCCTGCCTCGGGGTCTGTGTGCATGGAGTTTGCATGTTCTCCCTGTGCTTGTTGGGTTTCCTCCATGGTTTTCAGGATTGCATGTAGTGTGTGAATGCGTGTGTGTGATGGATTCGCACCCTATCCAGAGTGTACCCCGTCTTGTGTCCTAAGTCTCCTGGGATAGGCTTCAGGCGCCCGTGACCCTGTATACAGGATAAAGCGGTATGAGTGATAAAGAGCGAGTTATTGCTTATTTAGATTAATATCTAACCTGCCTCTATCTCTGTCCATCTTCCAGGTGGTAAAGTGCTGCTAGAAGAACTGTGTCCGCTGCTGTGCCACACATACTCAGGAAACTAATCAAAGAAAGACCAAGAAAAGAGAAAAAACAAGAGCGGACTGGAGAGGGGAAGAGCCAGTGAAAAGATGTGACAGCTGGTGTCGTCCAGCAGAACCCCAGCTACGATGGACAGCTGAGTGCACTGGCTAAATCTCCACACTAAAGGTATAGTCCTAGTCCATTTTCTCTAATGGAGAGTTTTTATATTTCCAAAAGTTAAATGTAATTAAATCCATTTCCATGGGCTCCTAAAGATGAACCGTCATGATTAAGAGAAAAAAAAAAGCACAAGGTGCAGGTTCTTTATTATTATGTGTTTGTTAAAAAAAAAAGGAAGATGGAGAGCTGGTGTATCTAGCTCTGGAGTTGTGAGATCCTGGGATCCACTAAACCAAGCTCCTTTTATCTGCAGCTGTCGACTGATTAAATATTGATAGTTTATTCATGTGTACATTGGGGCATTGGTGGCTCAGTGGTTGGTTTCTCGCCTGCCATGTGGAAGGCCTGGGTTCAGTACCCATCCAATACCTAAACACCAGCTACTGGATACAGTGCCAGTCCCAAGCCTGGGAGGGTTGTGTCAGGAAGGGCATCCGGCGTAATACCTGTGCCAAGTTGTGTGTGGATCAGATGGTCCGCTGTGGCGACCCCTCCCTCAGCGGCGGCAGCTGAAAGACCAACAACCTTCATGTGTACAATTCCAAGCATTTCAACTAATGCAATAAAAAGGGTAATTAAAATGTAATGGATTGTTTAAAAAGCACATGTGGCTGTGCTGATGAGTTGGTCCTGATCTTTTGACCATAGCTACAGTAAGCCGTCTGTTTGTATAAGTAGGCATGAGCGTGTGTGCGCATGTGTATGTGTGTGAATGCAGGTTTGTGGTCATAGTTTTTCATGCACGCATACATTCAAAAAGGGAAACTAAGTACTGATGTGAAAGAAGCTTTATAGTTTTGTGGCCTGCGAAAGCAATGTGAGTCACATCAGTATTTCACACATTTATTTTAGCTCTGACCTCACAACAAACTGCCTCCAGAACATTTCTTCTGCTACTGTATGTGTGCAATGAAGTGCTAATGTAAGTGAGGAAAGCACCAACACAGCCTGATAATGTGACCTTTTATCTGCTGGGAAAATCGTTACCTCATTTTGAATTGATGAGAAAAGCTAAAGTTCATAATTACAGCTGTTTGGAAATCAATCAATCATGCAGGTTTCATTCATCCTAATGCTGCTGCTTTGTGTGTTTAGTGTGTACAGTGTAGTTAAAAAGCAAGTTAATGTGCGTCAACAGAGCAAGTTATCCAATGTTGTGACTGTTATTGTAACTTTTTTACACTGATGTCTCTAAATGTCTCTTGCATGTGACAGGTTTTACTTAACTGGTAACATTATCACCTCACTGCCTAGTTTACTGCTGTGTGTCCATGCTCTTGGTGTGTATGTGTGAGTAACCTCTAGGTTCTCTTGGTTTTTCTGTTTAAATACCAGGGAACTAGGCAGATTGGCTATTCTTAATCACGCCTTGATGTGAATGAATGTGTAAAGTGTGTGTGTGCATGGAGCCCTGGGATGGACCGTTGTTCCACCTGGGTGAATTCTCTCATCATGCTCCTGGCATTGACAGGTTTGGCTCCGTAATGACTGACCAGGATACAGTGCATATTGAAGATGAATGCATGAATTAATTATTGCAAAGACCGCAAACTTCATCATCATCATCATCATCAATACTACTTTAACCTGTATACCGGGTCGCGAGCCTAGAGCCTATCCCAGGAGACTTAGACCGTAAGGACAATTTTAAGAACGCCAATTAGCCTGATCTGCGTGTCTTTGAACTGTGGGAGGAAACTGGAGTGACTGGAGGAAACCCATCAAGCACAGGGAGAACACACAAATTCCATGCACACAGATGGGAATCAGGAGATGCGAGGCCACAGTGCTAACCTTTATATACAATGTATATGTGTAATGAATGAGATAAATATATGTACATATAAGCACTGAGGATGGATATTCAGAGGACAGGATATTGCAAAAACGTTTATGATATGAGACTTACAATGCAATTGTAATAAAACATAACACAAGCTTAATTGATCATGTGGACAAAACACACGGATCAATAAATCAGTAACATAAAACAGGCACGAGATCAGACGAGGTGCAAACAACAGTAAGGTGGCTAGACAATAATTGGCACACTGTAAACACGAATAAGATGGCAAACTTTTTGAGTTCTTTATTTGTATTATTGAGTAGCCTAACTCTAATACTATTTAATAGCAATTATCATTTTTTTTAGGTGTTGCAAATCAAATAAATTGTCTTTCAGCTGCTCCCAGCAATGGGTCACTACAGCAGACAATCCGGTCCGCACACAAGCTTGGCACAGGTTCTATAGCAGATGACCTTAAGACAAGCACATCATCCAGTTGTTGGGAATCGAACCCGGGCCTTTCGCATGGCAGATGAAACACCTACCACTGAGCCACCAGTGCCCTATTACCCTCACGACTTGAAAAGTGTAATTTTTAAAAACTCATAAATACCTAAAAGTTCTAAATACTCATCAAGGTCTATTAATTTAAACTAATTGTACCTATTTAAGTTAACAGTACTCAATATGTTTAATTACTTTGATCATTAGGGCTTACAGAGCAACAGAAACAAAACCATAAACACATACAGAGCGTTAAAGCTGGTGAAAAAAAAAAAAAACAGATCAGTACATATATTTAGCATTGTACGTGTGGCGGAGTGAGTGAACGTGAGAGCTTAGGTTAGTGAAATCATAAGCAAGTGAAAGTAAGCGTGTGCACTAGTGTGGTGGTTCTGTGGCAGCCATGTAAGTAGCCATGGTGTATACCAGGAGATGTATCGACCTTACAACTGATGGGGTTGCAGTGCACCGCAGCCCACCATGCACAGGGGCCAGCAGACAAAAAGCCCAAGGCTGCTGACGCAACCTCCAAACTCACCAGATCACAATCTAACCAAGCATCCATGGATTCATCGGACAAACACGTTCGATCCATGAAGGCCCCGCCCCCTATAACCCACAGCAAACACTGCAGACTTCCTGGTGCTGAACACAATAGCACACCCCCAACGACTAACCCTGTGGAGCCACGCCCCGAGGGAACACAGCCATCCCAGTTGGTGGTTTTAATGTTAATGACGACACAATAATGTAGGGGTTTTAAACACCAACCATGGTCCTGAACCTGTAAACATCTGTGCGGTGGCACACGCAATTCAAAACTGATCATTCAGGCATTTACAGCACGATGATTGCAGCATGCAGGAGAACCTTCACACCACAGGACTGGAGAAATATTATCCTAAGGTTCAACATGATGTTCATTCAACAGGAGGTTTTTATCTACAGTATAGAGGAGAAACACAAACACACGTCACTTACGTCTCACTTGTGTGTGAGAATGTTTGTCTGCCTGCCTGCGATGGATCCCTGTCACACTTGATCACCTGCAACTGGTTTGTGTTTAACCACAGTCTTGGTTTTAGTTAGTGACTCTCTTGCTCTTATTCACCATTAGGAATATGTAGGTGGCTGTGCTCAGGGTTTCTCAGAGCTTTAAATAACACCATTGTTCTCAGTTATCATCGCTGCTCCACTTACAACACACAACTGCAGTGAGGATGCAGCCTGGTGCCGGGGTTTTAACTGTGTGTGCCATTCATTAGTCCTAAAAAAGCATGTTGGCTATGGACAATTACGGGCTAATGTTTTAGATATTTGCATGTGCATGGGTGTCTATAATATAATAATGTCTATAATGCGATGGGTGTGTGTACAGTTAAATGGATGGAGAAGATAAAAGGATTTTTGTTATTCTGATTTAAGGCTTCAGTGCTACAGAAAAGGTGTTGGGTAGAAAAAGAGGTTTGTTCGTGTGTGAATTTAATGACTGGAAAAGTGTGTATGTGTGTGTGTGTGTGTGTGTGTGTGTGTCATTTCCGTGTCAGAGTGGAACAGGAAGGCTGGCTACTCAGGAAAGGAAACTGCCTTTATCAAACACCAGATGCAGGACAGTATGTGCTTACACTGCAGAAACACACACACACACACACACACACACACGCACACACACACACAGTCATCAAGTTCACACATCTAATACCTTACCTCTGCTAACATGGTTGTTGTTGGAAACATAAACAATTAAACATAGAGAACATGGTCTCGGAATATATAGATTATTATATTTATGTACTACTGGCTGCACATGCTTTAAGTGCGTCTGTTTTTTGTAACAGCACACATCAAGTCTTTAGTCCTCCTATACCTTATCATGTTCCACAGCAGCAATTACAACTTTGAATTGAATAATGAACAACGCGGCGTATTTGGTAACTTATCGTAGTTTAATTTGTGAAACAAGCTTGTTCTTGCTTTTGCTTATTTTTTTTTATTATAATCATGTGATTTATATTATCATGTGACCGATAAACCAAAAAGCGCAAAGTCCTCGGTCCTGAAGACTCTCCTGCGCTGGGAAACCTACCGGCTCACACAAAGGTGACATCCGGGCCTCCTTACATAAATAAACTTCAGTTTGTTTTTCTTTCCTTTGTTAACCAACAAATGTTTTAAATAGTTGAATTATTATCTAATTAGCTAATTAATTATTTAATTATCAGAAAAATAAAATATTAGAACTAGTGCATTAATATAAACCTGTTTATATTCAGAACTACTGACAAGGCGTTCTGATTTTACAATTCAACCAACACTGTTATAGTATTAAAAAATGCTACTAATCATGACCAATCAGAATTGAGAATTCTTGAGCACAGTGCTTCTTCTTCTTCTTCTTCTTATTATTATTATTTTATTAAAATGTTTTACGCATCAGGAAGCTGAAGAAGTGACGTAGTTGTTCTCCGTTTGAACTTTTAGCTCGGAAGGTTCAATACTTCTATTCTGTTTTGTTTGTTGCTGTCCAGCCAACACTGACGAGTTTACGCTGTAGTGTGTGAAAGGCTTTATTCAGGCCCCTCGCCTGATGGGTGCAGTCGCATATTTCAGTGGCGTTTCTATTGTTCAAAACGTGGACGTCTCTCCTCCCACCAAGGTCCGATATTCATTTATGGAATTCCACAGTACTGGAACACTCCAGTGTTTATTTGTGAAAACGATCCAGAATGACTGGCACATTCTGATTGTGGGCACATGAGCCAACATGGTTTTGGCACAGTGTTTGTTTGTGTGGTCCAGCATCATGCTATAATACCCATGAGTTACAGCCACAATGATTACAAACAACAAGGTAGTTACAGCAATCCTGCAGTGCAAATGTAACCAAAAAAAGAGAAATAAATACAAAACAAAACAAAAAACCCAAAACAAAAACAATGCACAACAGTGAGAACAGACACAGGCAGTAAGACTAGAGTTGACACATTCGATAATAAATAATATCGCTGCCAGCAGTACTACAATATTGTTTAATACTAAATGTATTTAAACATTTTGATAGGTTCTTTAAAGTTTTATACTAAAATAACTAAGTACAAATATTTAACACTAGATGAAGAAAACAATAAAAGACCTGAAGATGTTTTATTATTTACTTTTTATTTTCACTTTCACTTTCAATTTTAAAATTAAGTAAAAAACACAATATAAAAAAAATCCAAGGCATTTTACAAAAATTTAATATACAAATGTATATATAGTAAAATACATGTCTATAATCTATGCCTATATATGTATATCTCTTCTAGCTCTTACTCAATTTTTCTCTGTGTTCTTATGAAGATGTTTATGGTAGAAAAAAAAATGCAGAATAACATAACATATAACCACAGTATATTACATTATAAGCATTATAAATCAAATTACACCAATTAACATTTGGCATTTCCCAAATAGTAATATTATTTGAAAACAAAATGCCAAATGTAAATTTGTGTGATTTGATTGCATATTTCTTAAAGTTTATAATTTAATATAGCTATATGTTATGCTATTCTGCATTCATATCATTTCAGTTTTCTAACATAAACACCATAAATTCTTATAATTTTTTTGTATATTTTAGTCCATATTAATACCATTATTTATGATTTAACACTAAATCAAAAGACTGATTTATTTATTTCTAAAAGTTAAGGATTTAGTTGATGATCCTCCAGTGTTGTGCCCCAAAAAGATGAATTTGCTCCAAATCACATACAGTCATTTTACATTCAGTGGTACATATGGATAATGTTACTTGGATTTTAAACATTTTTCACTTTTATCCCCTGTCCCACTTTTCTCCTCCCATCGCTTTCATCTTATATGTCCCCACACTCATCCCATCCTGTGGATAATATTTCCTACTTTGATCATGCAATAAGAGGAGCGGGTCTGTCCCACAATGCTCACTTTTTTGGAATCTGATCCCATTTCCAGCAAAAGTGAAAGCTTATGCCTCAGACGCAGTTTAAACGCAAGTAAAAGGGGGATGTGAGAACGTATCCTTCTCTAACAGCCTACACAGTCTCAGTGTTTTACAACTACTTTCTAGGAGTGTTTATATTCTGAAGAGTTAAGACGGTTAAGTGTGGCTGGCTCCACTGAGTGGAACAAATCTGCATGACTGCCACGGGCTTGGAAATCAAAGTAATCAGGTAAAAACTCTTAACACAATAGAATCTTTGTGACAATTTATTCTGACTAGAAATTGCTGCTTTATGGATTTGACAAAAAATCTCCAATCTCAAAAAATGCTTTTCTTTTACTCCTATAACCAGTAACATCAAGATCAGATTAGCACTGCTTTCCAAAAGTAGAACATAAAAAATGAAATTACTTTAGTAATTAGACTAGACTAGAGAGTATAGGTAGAGCTGATTCACAAAGGAATACTAGGAAATACTTCTCAAGTCAAAAATACTAAATACAATAATATTTCTTAGATAACAGTTCTAGCAGGATGTTTTATGAATCTTTTCAGTTTGTAAAATGTTACATCAGATGATTATGGTTCTAAGACTGTTGCATTGCTACAAAGTTCTTACGCCCACTTAGGAACCTCTGTAGTCCAACTAGGGACTGTTGAGGCCAATGTTGACCATTGTATTTATTCCCATTTTATACAACTGTGGTAGGACCTCCAGTCAACATTCACATTAACACACTACACACAATTTGGGAACATCAAATAGCCTAACCTGCATGCCTTTGGACTGTGAGAGAAAACCTGGAGAACCCGGAGGAAACCCACCAAGCACAAGGAGAACATGCAAACTCCATGCACACGAGGCGGGAATCGAACCCAGGACCTAGAGGTGCAAGGCAACAGTGCTAACCTCTACGTCACTGTGTAACTACAGAACAGACATATTATAATTTGACATTTTTCACATGGTTGTGTAACGATACTACTACTACTACTAATAATAATAATAAATATGGTTGCAAACAACAATGAGTGGGCCCAAGCACCCTGCGCTATCGCTGCTCTTATGCACCGCCCAACTTGCACAACCTGCGCACACTACAGTGCTTGGGCCCTAATAATAATAATAATAATAATAATAATATGTGCGTTTAGTGAGCTTGAAATTTTTATATTGTTATCCAGTAGCCGTAGATTTTAAGCATTGTAACAGAAACTATAACTTTGGCTCTACCTGACATATCTGAAAAAAAGATAAGCGTCCTAAAGACACATCCAATAGGTCTGTAGGCTGAATGGTTTTGAAGATGTCATGTAGTCCTACCTGTGCTCAGTAGGAACTTCTTATTACGGCATATAATATAAAAAGACATAAAAAAGCTTATATATTCTGTATTAGGTGTGGATTCAAACCAAAAGACAGAATCTGAAAAAAAAGATCAAACAGTAAAAGCACGAAAAATTACAACACCAATGAATTCCACTTGATCTCATTAGTATTGAACCTTTTTTTTTTAATACAATTGTATGTAATTTCCATTTCTAAAACCATGGCTTTTAATTGAATGTGCATGTAATCAAAAGCTAATGGGTTTGCACACTATAGCCACAGGGTTAAAATACCATAGGCTATGAGACAGAATCAAAGCAGGTGTGTTATGTGTTATGTTATTTGAGCAACAGTGACCTCTGCTGGCTGGGAGGCCCAGTCTTTAAAAAAAGTACACCCTGATTGGGTTGAAAAGGTTGTGTCAATTATAATTTATGTGAAGACACTAAAATTATACAGAATGCTGCAAACTACAGTGCTTAGTTTAATATGATGGCAGGAAGCAGGCAGTCAAAATAATGTGCTATTTATGTATTTCTGTGTAGTCACATGGTTTTCTCAATCACTCGTCTGAGTATTTAGAGATAGAAACAGATACTAAGGGATTTCTGGTGGGTAAAATTGTAAAATAAAAAAAATTAAACCAGTTCAAAATGACAAATTAGTCTATTGTTAATGCATCATAATTCATGCAGTGTTAGGATTGATAATGATGATGGTATATAATTAATTCTAAGGACTGAACTGCACAGGAGTTCACTTGCTCTGTCTCTATAAGGAAGTTTGCTGTGCTGATGCTTCTTTTTTTTCGCATACACATGTGCAAATCTTCAGATTAAGCCAGATTTCTTTGAGATAAGACATCTGGGTGCGGATGCACCACACACACACACACACACACACACACACACACACACACACACACGTGTGTGCATGCACAGACCCCAGAATTTCAGACTTTCTGTGCACACAAACACACAAGCACACATGCATAGCAATTACAGGTTGTTAAAATCCAATCTCCAGCTGCATTCACCATGATATGTGTTTATTTCCATTATGGTACTGTATAACTCTAAAGCTTCTTCCTCTACACGTCACACACGCTTGAGGTCGGTGCTTGCTTGGTGTCAGCAAGTGCAAGCCACATATTTCAGTAAATATTTACTCACTAATAACACGCTCGGCTGGTCCGCCGGCGCAAACAGCTCTATCGCTGGGGAAAGCACGTTTATCTAGCGGACGTTTAACATCACCTGGGTGTCATAACCGCTGTATTGATTATTTTTCACACAGTAATTATTTGTGTATATCATTTCAGACTGGTGAACACAGAAGTGTCTGTTTTTTTTTTTAACGTCTGAATGGCTTTGTTTTAGTGGTGGCCTGGCAACCTGTTATGTTTGGTTTTGTAATGGTGAGTTAGTCACAGAATGTGTGTGATGGTGGGTGACTCACCTGACCTAGTGATATACCACAGCAAAGTTATACAGAAACCCAGATTAAAGTTATAAATAGTCACCGGTTTAAGATTCTAGCAAACACATTACATATTAATTCGTGTGTGTTGGACAAACTTTAAAGGAATAACGTCATGCTGAATTCTCGAATTGGAAGATGTTTAATTTTGCTAGAAGAACTTTCCTCAGACAGTAGTTCTGGCTATAACATTAATGCTATTTTTATATTATTATACTCATTCTAATAAGTTATTCTTTCTAGAGTACCAGCTTGCATTATGGATGTATCATGTTATCTAAAAACTCTTGTTTTCAAACTGTTTTTCTGAAATATATTAATATTAATATAACGTTATACAGTGGCACATGGCGTGGTGGTTAGCACTGTCACTTTGCACCTCCAGGTTCCGTGTTTGATTCCTCGCCTTAGGGTCTGTGTGCATAGAGTTTGCATGTTCTCCACAAGCTTGGAGGTTTTTTTTTTTTCGTGTACTCCGGTTTCTGCTACAGTCCAAAGTCATCCAGATAAGGCTAATTGGCATTCCCAAAATGCCTGTAGTGTGTGAGTGTGTGTATGTGTATGTGTGTGCGCCCTGAGATGAATTGGCACCCCATCCAGGGTCTTCTGGGATAGGCCTCAGTCCCCAGCGACACTGCATACAGGATAAAGTGATATAGACAATGAGTGGGAGAGTGATAACATTGCACAACCTTTCTCAGGTAGAAGCTCTTATATATGATTCAGTATGTTTTCTTGCTTTTTCACTTTTTTTATTATGTCCTATCGACCCTCTTAGTGATTCAGATTGAACTGTTTTTGTAGGTGCTGTGGCAATTGTATTATGTTTTGAATAAATGACATCCTTTTATTGTGGACAGTTGACTTGATTATTTTTACAATATTCTATGCACACACACCATAAACATTAAAATCTATTGAGTCCCCCATTTTGCCTCTAAAACAGTCCTGACCCATCTAGGTATGGACTCCAGGCAGAGGGATGACCTGGATGGACAATGTTCTGCTGGAAAGCCATGGGTCCTAGCATTCAGGTGGATACTATTTTGACACGTACCACCTACTGTATATACCCATGTTGCGTAACACTAACGCCATTTATATCACTAGTATTCCTTTATGCCAGGATAATGTGCCCTGCCACACTGCACATATTGTTCAGGAATGCTTTGAGGATCTTATTCTGATTGAGCATCTATGGGATGTGACTGACAAACAAGTACGATCCATGGAGGTTACACCTCAACACATATAGTTAATATTTCAATATAGGGTCGACTTCAAATTTGGTAACAGTTAAAACTCACCTTTTATATATATATATACATATATATATATATATATAAAGATAAAGTAATGTATGTCTCTAGAATGCTTTCCTCGTAATTTAACAGGAAAAATGAAAACTTTTGTTATGTGTATCTTTTTATGACCATGCTGACTTTATAGCTTTGTGCGTTATTTAATCTCAGTTAAAAGTTATAGAGCCTGTAACTAATAACATTTGGAATGAATTCATTAATCTCCTCAAGAGCATTTTTCCCTTTGAGAGCAAAACTCCCTGAAATGCATATGCAGTGGGGCAGAAGCAGCAGTACAGTTCTGGGTTGCAAAATTAGTAATGTCCTATAATGTCTGTGCTTGTAGCTGTTACACGCTTCCTATAAGTGCCTGCGCAAAGCCATGACATATTTTAACACTGTTTTTTTCGGTATGTTTGGCTCTGTATGTCGGTGTCGATAGTTCCTTCCTCTGTGCACAAACTCCATAAAGAGATGAGAAACGGCGTCACTGCGGGCCCCAAGGTCAGTTATAGCACTGGAGCCTGAACGCACAGAGGAGAGAGATCCTGATTGATTACTGGAGAGCGCTAGGGTGATCTGTGGAAGGAGATGATATGCTAACTTTAGAAAGCCAAAGACAGCAGCAGAAGAAATGACTGCGTTTTAAAAATGAATGCTGACGCCTATTATAGTAGCAGGAAGCAGAAACCAAAACCTTAGTTAAAAGAAGATCAAAATATCAAATCCTGACTGCAACATTCCTTAAAAGAGTCATTTGTGTAATCAGAGTAATTACACAAGTTTGGGGAACTCAAATTAGAAGTACATTTTTGTGCATGCCACACTGAACATTAAACAGGCTGAGACACAAATAATTGTCTTATCCCAAACTCGCCTTGGTGTCTGAATGTAAATAACATAAGGCCAGTTTACCAAGTACAACAGGAAGCGCAGTCACTCTATCTGACAATGTTAAAAATTCTCACTCGCTGATGTGATTTCCGCACAGAGCCAATATCAGCCTTCGCTCAACTTATTGGATGGCTATGTATGTGCCATAGTAAATTACCTCAGTTCGTAATCAGATTCCAGCTGTTCAAACATCTGGGAGGCTCCCGCACCATAGTCAGAATGAACTCTTTCATTTCAGTTTTCTCTTCTCCCTATTGAAGGTAATCAGAAATTTAAATTTCAGTTGTGATTGAGATGCATACAAAAGATAAACATGGTCAGGGTTTTCCGAGGCGGACCACATGCTTATCAAAGACATCTTTCAAAAAAAAAAAAAAGCTTCGCAATTTGGCCTAAGTAGCTTAGTAAACTACTGTGTATTGTAATTTTTTTTGATACAGTATTGTTTTTTTTTGCCTTATTAAGGTGATATATCCTGTGATCATGTCTATATATAAATAATCTTTTAAATAGAGGATTTAGCCATAAGAAAAAGAAAAGGCAACAGTTAGAATATTCAAGCAGCACATTAAAGAGAAAGCCTGAACCCAAAAAAATATCATGCGTAAATTAGAGACAGAAAGGGAATGGAATGTGGTAGAAAGCTAAAAAAGGAAGAAAAGTCTCTCTTCTGTTGGCCTGATGTGGGGCCTCTTTAATGAATGCTTCGCCGCCTCTGTCACTGAGGAGTGTAGTTATTACCGGGAGACATCTCTCCAGGCCAGAGGTTTACCCCCCGGGACCAGAATCCCCTCCTCCTCCCGTTTCCCAGAATTCCCTGCAGCCTGACGTAACCAGGACGACCAGATCACCGGGGCTGCCTGGAAAACCCCCTTAGTAAATCTGCTACAGTCTATTGGCTCCAACAGGGATCATTTGCCTTGCTGAAGCAAAGAAAAACATCAAGGAGAGGATTATTTATGCTGTCATCTCCTGCCTTGGCGCACACACACACACACACACACACACACACACACACACACACACACACACTGCCTACCTCTTATTTATCATCTTTTAATTTGAGTCAGTGTGAGATTTCTGTAAAAAACAACAACAACAACAACAACAACAAAAAACACACACTAATTATAGCCCAGAAACGCACCCTTTCCAGGGTGGACCCCGCCTCATGGCCAAAGTCTCCTGGGATAAGCTCTAGGTCCCCCATGTCGCTGTACAGGATAAACAGAATAGGAGATGAATGAATGCATGATAAGTTATCATTATTGTTTCAATATGATTCTCTGAGTTAAAAAAGAATATAGCTTAAAGCATTGCTAAACAGGTTTGTTCATTTTGGCTGTTTTCCTTATTTCGGGTTTTTCTTCCCTTTTCATGGTCTGGTAATTATCTCTGGCCTTGGATAATGTTTCTTAATAAAAAAAAAACCGCAATATTTTTAAGGGGTGGAATACAGGATCGAAACAGCAAATAAAACAAACATGACCACATGTTGCTTGTTGCCATGGGAACCAGGACACAGAAGCAGGGATTCGTGACATGATGTCAAAATGCATCTTCGTGCCGATCTTTCTGATGCAAAAACCAGGCAAATAAAACAAAACAAACAAACAAAAAAAAACCTGCAAAGTCAACTAATTTATTTGTTTTTGTAAAATTACTAAATTTCCGAACCACCAATAAAAGCCGCATCTTCCTGCAGGTCAGACATTTTCTTTATTATTTCTTATTATAAACGCACTATATGTCCAAAAGTATGTGAACGCCTGCTCATCACACCCGAATGTGCCTCTTGTGCAAACAGACGACATGGTGTGTTAAGTGTGGATTGAAAGAGCTCCAGTGTCCTGCACACAGCTTTGCCCTTAACCCCACTGAACACCTTTTACATTTTATGATGACCTGGAACAGTGAGTGCACCTCAGGACTGCTCACCTGACATCAGTGCCCCAATCCACTAGTGCTCTTGTGGCTGAATGAGCACAAATCCCCACAGTCATGCTCCACAATCTAGCGGAAAGCCTTCCCAGAAGACTGGAGCTTATTATAACAGCCGGCTTAATCTGGAACGGGAGGCTCCATAAGCACATACTGTATGTGTGTTATGGTCAGGTGTCCAGAACCCTTTGGCCACATAGTTTATATCATGCAAGTAGTTTTTTAAGCAGTAGATTATTATAAACGTGTCTTGCCATTATTAATAATATTTATTACATTATATTTATTACATTTATATTATTATATATATTATATATATTATATATATATATATATATTATTATATTATTACACCAGTTATTACTTCTGTTTGCTGTTGATGTTACCAGAGTTGGCAAGTAACAAATACAGTTACTCCACTTCATTTTTTGATGAAAGACCTGTACATTTACGTCCTACATTTTAAATACAGACCCATTACTTTTCAGCTGACGATCACGCAAAAGTGCATTGATTTTATAATGCAAACATAAGCGTTTATGCCAGTCCAAGCAGTCCAAGTATACAGAAATACCAGACAGGTCATTATGAAAGCACAGATTGGTTAACACACCAAAGTGATTGACTGGGCAGCGTTTCCCACCCACTTGGTTTCTGGTCTGCGGATTCTTTTGACTTCTTTTTTAAAACTTTTAAAACAACTCGCTAAAATAAAAAAAAAGAGTTGTGAACTTTTACACATTTGGTTTGTTTTTCACACGATAAGTGTTCTTTTTTATAACAAGTCTATTATTATAAAGTTCTGGTGTGCACTTTAACAGTATTGTATTCTTTATGCTTACAGTATGCCCATGTTTAATTAAGTAGGCTACTTGTAATATACAGGATAGCAATGGTATGTCACCTTGCACCTCCATGGTACGGGTTCAAATCCCACCTGTAGAGTTTGCATGTCCTCACCCATCTGCTTGGTTTCCACCTTGTGTTCTGATTTCCTCCCACAGTTCAAAGACTTGCAGATTAGGCTGATTGTGGTTTCTAAGTTGCCCGTAGTGTGTGCATGAGCATGTAAGTGTGTGCGTGTGTGTGTGTGTGTGTGTGCAGGCGTGTGTGTGTGCACCCTGCGATTGCGGGTTGGCACCTCGTGTCCTAAGTCTCCTGGGATAGGCTTCCAGCCTTCTACAACCTTGTGTACAGGATAAAGCGGTATAGACAATAAGTCGGGTGGCCTAGTGGTGAAATGGTTCGCACTGTCGCCTTGCACCTCAAGGGTCCGGGTTTAATTCCAGTCTCTATGTGCATGGAGTTTGCATGTGCCTGGTGGGTTTCCTTTCAACCACCTGCAGATTAGGCTTATTGGTGTTCCCATAGTGTGTGTGTGTCCTGCAATTGATTGGCACCCTGTCCAGGCCCCCCACGACCTTGAATACTGAATAAAGCGGTATAGACGATGAGTGAGTGAGATGATGAGCATATCAATAGTATCAATTATCTAGTTAAGCTACCAAAGTATTAAAAGAGGCTTCATTTAATTAATGTCAAACCTTGTGGCTGTCAGCCTCAGTTAGACCTGCACATTGGTGTTATAAACAGCAACAACTTCAATTGTGTTTAAAATACTGTTTATCAGTAACTTTTACAGAAAAATCAGTTCTTTTGTACTTAAAGTACATGCATGTATTTGGTACTTTAGCTTAAAAACGAGGAGTACATGTTTAGGCAGGGACCTGTACTTTTACTTGAGTATTAAGTTCTGCCACGTCTGGATTTTTCTGCTACAACTGACACAAATTTAAACACATACCGACCGGAAAAATCAATTCACTAAAGTGAGACAACATAGGCATGTCATGTAACAAACAACCAAAGACTTCTTGCTGTAATGTTTTGCACAACCGGCTTAATAAAGTGTGTATAAACAACATTATGTCTACAGTTGACCTTCACTTCTCTCTGATTACATCAAAGTGTTTAGTGGCAATTGAAACAGCCTATACAATGGAACCTTGGATTACGAACATAATTACAAAGTGGGCTCGTATTTTGAAACACTCATAAACCAAATCGAATTTTTCCATTAAAATGATGAAAACTCAAATTATTCATTCCACAGCCCCAAAAAATAAATGCATGTGTGTGCGTGTGTGTAAAGCTAAAGTAAGCTCCCCTCTGCCCCTTTTCATCTTACACAGTTACTCTTTCTCCACTCTTTTCACACACGTGAGCACTCAACGGAAACACTGTTTTATTGGAAAAATAAACAAGAAACCTCTCTAATGACACTCGATTGAATGACACACTTGACGTCAAAACAAGTAGCGCATGCGTGATACATGATACTCGGTACTCGTAAACCAAGACTTGTTCGTTTTCCAAGTTAAAATTTATTAAAAATCTTTGCTAATCTTGCGGAACACTCGCAATCCGAGGTTCCACTGTATTTGCTTTGTACTTTTTCCTTAAAAGTTTACTTATACAATGTGTATTTTTAGTGGAGGGAATGGGGTTGATTAGAGGGAGGGACAAAAAACTCTGTCAGCGTTGTCTTTTTATTCATTAGCAGTTTATCTCACAGACCGTAGATGCAGTTGAGAAATATTGGCTACACCTTGATATGTTGCATTATTACATAATTTGGAAATAATTTCTTACTCTCTCTCTCTCTCTCTAAACAGACAAAAATGAACTAACAGCTAATAGGAAATGTGTGCTCCCTTATTCCTTACCCGAGGTCTTGGGTGAGCATCTTTCTCACAAAGAGGAGCCCTCGCACAAGCTTATCTCATGACCTATTTTACAACAGTGTCTTTTAGAACTGACCCACACACAGTCAGGCCAAAGCCAACAGAGGGAAATATGGTTAATGCAAAAATGCTTCATTCATTTCTTCAAGTAGGAAATGTGAAATCATGAAAACAAGGAATGCACTGAAGGTGCAAAACAAAAACTGGCAGCTCGGGTTTCATAATAAATCATTTCTACAGAATCATCTGCAGCTCCATTGTCTAAGCTTCACTTTTGGGAAGTAGAGTGAATTACTAACATGGCCTAGTTACGTCCATGATCCCCTGTGGCGTGCTGGCAAAAAGCCACACAGGCACTTCATGACTTCAGGATGCAAGTCCAATGGGACTGAAGTGATGCTTCAGGATCTCTGTGAAGTAATTAAACAGGAAATGTTCCTGAAAGAGAGATAAAAGAGAGCCTTTACAGTATATATTCTTTAATGTATAAAAATACAGATATACTCTTATACTGCATTATAAAGCGCGTCTTTGTTTATCCTAGCCTTGAAGGAAATAGCGCCTGGGGTTGAGTGGAGTTTATGGGTCTTGTTTAAGGGTTCAGCAGAGGCAGCTTGTCGGGGTAAAAGCTGACGAATACAATGGGAGTATTAGAGGAATTGGGGCAAATAGTCAAAATATTCTTTTTCCTAGAATTCTTTGTGATTCTCTTAAAATATGTCTTTAATCATCATGACACATGAAGAACTGTTTTTGTTGTCTCTCGGTGACCTGAATATAAATCGAATTGAATCTTGAGGTGTGTGTGTATATGTGTGTGTGTGTGTGTAATGTGTAATGAATCGTGGTATCGCTCTTTTTTCCACAGACTCTGTTCTCATTAGAAATCCCCCATCAGTCAATCACAGGGGCGAGGCAGTAGGTTTATTAATAGCCATGAGATGCAGTATTGACTCTCGTACAGAAAGCAGGAGTGTGTGCTAATGGCCTAAAGCTTATAGCTCATTTCCTAGAGGCATGGTGGAGGAGCGAGAGGACAGACTTACTGTCAGCACCGACATTCCACAGAGGTGAAACAGTCTGTTCCTGCTCTTCTCTAATCACTGCTCATTATTCCGGCATTAGGCTCGTTACTGCGGTGTTGCCTGTGAATAGCTGTTTCACTTGCCTGCACAGTGTGTATGTTTACATGGAGGGTGTACGCGTGTCATCAGACTTTTAGTGGGATTCTTATTTTGAGTGTTCGGACCATGTGTCCAAAAGTTCAGGAACAAGGATTTATTGTGTTGATTATGGACTAAACTAGTAAATGCAATCAGGTTGTTTGCAAAGATATGACATTATGAATATAATATTAATTATACTATTTATTTCTGTAAAGAATAAGAAAGTGAAATAAATAGAAATGTCTACAAATGGGTTAATATACTTACATTTGGTTTATTTTGAATTCATAATAAAAAAAAAACAGCTAAATGGGATTATATTTAAAGCATTTCCGCTTTTTCTGTGACTTTTTTTTTTATTGTGGGTCTAATTATAGCAGTCTCCATAGTGCTACATGACACCTACATTACATAAGCCTTTCGTAACAGCCGATACAAATCTACCGTACACAAACACCCTTTGCCCTCAGAAATATGAGAAGAGCAAGATCTATCAGTCATCAGAAATCAGCACTTCAAGACAGTTCATGGCTTTTGCAATAAGCCTTTTTAAAATATTCAAAGTATAAAATGTTTGTCATTTGGAAGAAAAAAACTGATGCAGCCTACAGTTTGTGTCATTATTCTAACCTCCCTAAAATATGCTTGTAGGTAGATCTGATAGGCTAAATGGCTCCTAGGTGTGAGTGCATGAGTGTGTGTGAATGTGGGTGTACATTGTGCCCTGTGATGAACTGACATCACATCCAAGGGACATGCTTCATATTTCCTGCAGCCTGAGCAGATAAGACACACAAAGGACATGGGGAAAAGGATCTGGACAATAAACAGCTTTGCTCCTCGCACTTTTAAAGCAGACATCACAACACATTAAACAATTTATGACCCAGACAGAAGTGCATGAGCAGACAGGCAGCGGTAGCTCAGTGGTTAAGGCTCAGCACCACCAAGTTGCCACTGTTGGGCCCTCGAGCAAGGCCCTTAACCCTCAACTGCTCAGATGTATACGTGATGCGCTCTAAATGTAGGTTGCTATGGATAAAGGATCTGCCAAATACTGTAAATGTAAGTGCTAGTGTAGCAGAGTAGCAATGCGGTGCTTACCTGATGGATGTACTTGCTGCAGTAAATTGCACAAAAGTGTGTTTGAAGACTTTTGACAAACTAGTGCTATATGCTATGTAAAATGTTATGGGAAATAAATGAATTCAAATAATTATTACTATTGTTTATTATCTTTAAATATTGCTTTCATATTCACTTTCATGAAATGGTTATACTGTTAAATAATTTTATTATAGGTTGCTTTGAACGTAAGCTATGTTCGCCATCTAGTGGTTTCTTTGCGCTATTACACCACTATCTATTACAGATCACTTGTATAACTGCATTGCACTTTTGCACTCATAAAACAGTAATCAGTGTAACAAAACTTTGTCTTTTATATTTATGCCTCTGAGACTCCTGCTGTAATGTACGCATATTTTTTTCTTATACACGGATATCCTGATGTACGTCATTGTCTGACTCCTCAATTTACGTGTTAAGCATTCTCCCTAAAATAATAATATTCTAATATGTCCTCTCTCTCTCTCTCTCTCACCCCAAGCCACAATGGTTCCAGTTCTGCTTTTGGCAACAACACTGGTGCCCACCACTCAGGCTAATGGAAACACCACAAGTGGTAAGTTTCACAATGGAATTATTAATAAGCAAATGTAAATTATTTTTTGTTTAATTCCTCATTTCTTTTACCTAAACCAAAACTACACTTGTAGTAGGTCAAAGTTTGTTTAAAATATTCACCCAAGCTCCTGTGAGTCCTGTGAGTGCCATTCAAGTCAAGTTGAGAATATTGATTGTACACAATAACAGAACACAGTTATGCGAGTGAAAACTCCCTCTAATTTTTTTTTTATATAATCTCCTGCTACACTAATGCACTTGTCCCAGCATTTCATTAGTGCTTGGACATCATCAAGGTAGAAAGATTTCGCAGTAGGCCGGAGCCATGATCGTACTGCCTGCTTCATGTCTGACACGCTGGCCTCCCAGGAACTATTTTAATGACACGTGGAAATGACTTGGAGCGAGGTCAGGACTGTGTGGGGGATGGGGCAATAATCCTGTAATGTGTAAGTGGTGTTAGTGAAAGAGAGTGTGTACGGTTCCCACATACAGATGCATCTCTTCTGCAAATTTTCAAGGGTTAGGCCTTCCTCTTGCTAAATGTTCACGAAAATAAATGCAGTGAGCTCCGAGCCACCTCGTCAGGGATCATCATTCACAGACTGATAGCTTTTAAAAAAATATATAAATAAAAAAAACTTTCATATCATTCATATGTTTTACTGCAGCTAAGAATCTCATCACCATACTGGGCTTAAAGCTTTTCATTTTCATTTATGACAAATTTCCTATTGGACTTGAATGCCCCTCATACAATATATTTATTATAGTAATATACAATCTTTCTATCTCAACTGACACCATTGCAGTCTTACTCTCGTACTTACTCTCGTAAGTAGTTTAGAAGTTACCTGTCTCTTAGTTTTCCTCTCTCTTTTTTCCCCCACTGTTTTTGGTGAATATGAAGATTTTCTTGCTGTTTTTTTTTTCCAGAGAGCTAATAGAGTTCAATTTACAGTTTTCAATAATACTTATGAATAGTTAACAAAGTCAGAGGAAGATTTATTGCTGCTTTTACTAACATTATGCTCAAAGATTTATCTACAGGAGCTATGCACTGTGAGATAGAGGCTACAAATTACATGAAGTGCACTCCAAAGAGCATTTACTTTTAATCTTGATAAAGAGGGATCATTGTATTCTTATTGTAGAGGGTGTAGAGTTTGCTGGGAGTGGGTCAAGAGTTCACCTGATTTACCTTTTGCCATAAATAGTCTCAATTGTTTCGGGTTGGTTTCTTACATATCTGATATGAAATTCCATACTGTCTTTTTAAAGGCACATCTGTCCACCCTTGGCATAGAGTCAGTTTTCATTTGTTATAAAATACAACCTCAGAAAGAACTATGATCATTTGTTGTTGATCTCCATTAAAAATATATTTTTAGGGCAAAAAAGCTTTTTGTTTTCAAAGTGAACAACATGTCACGGTACCATAAAGAAAACTAATAGATGGCAGAATTAAGCCCTTTACCCACTTTCACGATTTTTGCAGTTGATCGCTACAAATGCACTAATTGTAAAGAACCGTGGATAGTTGTACAGTACGATTGTGAAATCGTAATAAAGTTCTTTGAATCTTTGTATGAACCTAGGCTTGCAGTATGATTCTTATGAATATCTGTGAAACATAGAGTCAAACATAGGCTGCTGCAGGGACCCTGTGCCATGTGGGTTTTAAGCACCATTTTTTTGGGTCATTTTTGTTAATAATTATGATATGTTGTGCATTTTGAATCAGTATAATCAGTATCACCCCACAAATTAAGGACAGCGGGATATGTGTCTTTAAGTCAGAGCATTTCATGTAAATAAAATACCACCCACTGCACTGCATCAGTTATGCCAGGTTTCACTGTAGGGATTCGTATACCCACACACCACACTGCAGAACTATTTATAAGTCATGTTTTGCTTTATATCTGCAACCTCTGGTTGTGTAAAAGGAGTGACCTCTGACTCCAACAGTGCGTAAATCCCGTAGCCCCCATGTTATAATGCGCAAATTTACAACAAAAATAAACGTTTTAGCTAGGTTTCACGTTACAACTGAATTTCTATGTAATTTATTAGTTAAAATCACATTAAGCTATAAAATGATGCATAATATTAGCATATATTAGCATTAAAGTGATAGCTGCATTGCTGGCATCAAACCGCTAGCTGTTTGCTAAGCATCACTTTAACTAACTGGAATTGTTGAAATGTAACTTTCCACACAAAATGCAGGCATTGCATTGGACAGTGTTTGTGGTGTGGATGATGAAGTTCAAGCATATGTAAAGTAAATTTAGCATATAAATTGACGTTAGCCACCATAGCATTTTATCTTCTCCAATGCTAAGCTAACTAGCAAGTAGTAGCTGATGTGTTCCAACCCACAGCGAGGCTTTATTAGTTCTGCTCATCTGCCCTTTCATGGATTAACAGTGGGTTTAGGATGAGTCAGCTCGTGCCGAGATGGCGATGGTCATAGCGAGCTCACATGCTTCAAAACCACTCTTCAAAAAAATTTTTGGGTGATGTCATGGAGGGTTTAATGCCCAGCTGCGTGAGTTCTGGTCATCACCATCTTGGCAGGAACTTGTACAGTTGAGCTTCGGATATCTCCATGACGTCACCTCATAAAATTGAGCTTCAAAACCGCACTTCAGAAAACATATGGGTGACGTCATGAAGGGTTTGTCCAGTTTGACCTTATCATTTTATCATGTAGCAATGGAAAGCCAAGGTTTTGAAACCATACCAGCTTTTTATCAAAAGTCGTGAACATGGGAACTGGCAAAAGGCCAAAGAACTTTAACCCGAAGCACCAAAGGTAAATAAAGGTTTCCAGGCTAACTAACTAACTAACTAGCTATCTGACTAAGTGAAAATAAATAAATAAATAAATAAATAAATAATGATTAGACATCAGAAGTGTGAAATATTTTCTTTTTGTCAAAGGCAAAATTATAAATTATGAGTTAATGTGCACACATTTGTAAAAATGCATTTATTTATAATGCAAAATAAAATGCATGTTTCTAGTGGATGTTACGTTAATTATGTTTCCTTCAAAGTTAAACAAATACCTGTAGCTTTATTAAAAATTGTATTCTTCTCCATGGTGAGTAAAATCCAGTGTGGCCATTGTTAACTCATTTCAAGAAATAGATAAAAGCATGCTAATCATTATATGCAAATAAGTAAACACATGTTATTTGATTGGCTCTTAACATTTATGACTCCATAACCCCTTTTCAATACTAACCCAGATTCTTCAATTAGATTTTTAATTCCCCAAGTCCTAATAGAAAGCATGGAAATGATTACCCCCAATGGGATTTTATATTAAAAAAATTGAGCCTTGTAAACAATAAATAAAAGCGCTCAATGTACTTATGCTGAGTCTGCCGTGGCTTGAAATGAAATGAATTAGAATGTTAGAGAGATTGTTGATACCCAGGCTGCTTTAAAATACCATGCGGCGAATTTAATGTAACACCCTGCTGTGTGCTAAACGACTGGGATTTACCAGCGCTGCCAAAACAGCACAGTTTATTACATCAGGCATAATGAGTGTTAGCTTTCAGCTGAGGGCAGGATCAGCTCACCCAGAACTTCCATTCTAGCTTGTGCAGCTCAATGGAGGCTCAACTTCCTGTTTCTTTGTTTGCAGTGTGTTTGACTGCCTCTCCTTCTTCCTTTAGATATTAACCATGGGTTTAACCCTCTTATCCTGACCACACTGCTTGTGCTCTCACTGGTAGTGCTCATCGTGGCTTTGGTAGCATGCTACTGCCTCAGGTACCACACACACACTTAACCGCATGCACACGCACACACACACACACACACACACACACACACACACTCACACACTTGGCCATTAAATGTTTCGTCATTTCCAGACACTCCACCCACTTCATGAAGGCAGGAACTGAAAGTAACAAATAGGAACACAGACACACTCACACACACACATACTCAGGGACATACTAAGCTTACATTCGTATGACTTCTGGTTTGTTAACGTGTTTTCTTGAGCGTAAGCCACAAAACTTAACCTCTGATGAGAAAGAACAGCCTTAGTTTGCGATGGTAAGAAAAGAAAAATATTAGTTTCAGCATATTTTGTGACTTTCTATGATTACACTTATACGTCAGAATTTTTTTTTAGGGTTTCCTGATTATTTCTGTTATGTCCCTAGGTTCAAAAACCGCCAAAAAGCCGACATCACTGTAGTCGACAAGAAGATACCAAATGGCATTCTGGAAGAACAAGGTACCGTGAGCTGTCATTTCTACTTCTCTCTTAACTTGCCACTATTTTTCTAAAAGACTAGCAGGTGTCATCAGCACTGCCGTCTCATTTCTATGTAAGCGCGTGAAGATTAGAATGTGATGGCGACATGTGGTTTCTCAGTAGTTCAGTGTTTATTTGCACTGAGAACCGGAACTAGCATTTGTGTCAGACTCTGATGTACCAGAAGCTCTGACTAAGAATGAATTCATTTAGATCCTGGGGTTTGTTAAAGATTTCTGAATCGTATTTGTCCAGGATGTGGACGTGGCTTTTAGGAAAACTATAAATAGATGATACTAATGCTGTACAGAACAAGGGATTGATGAAAAATGTTAGTTTTAATGAGTGGAAATCTGAGAAATTGAAGAGAAAATGAAAAAAACATTACTTTCTTATCTGATTCATTTTGTCTCTGCATTGTGATGTCTTATTTCTGCTCTTGCCTGGGAATTCTTTGTCTCGTAATTAGAGATCCTACGTACTCTTTTGAATGTGAAGCACTCTACAATATTGCGTCAAACGTTGACAGACAACTTGAAAAATTGTCAGATCCTTCATCCTTGACTGATTCTTTTATTTATTCCATCCATATAAACATTCAACCTGTAAAAGGCATATTATTCAGTAAGAATCACTGGACTGCTTGTACATCTTTACGTTTTGCTCTCAGCTTTAGCATTATTATGCAGTAAAGAACCTAAAGTATGAATACTGGCATTATACAGTCTGTATATAGTATACAGTCTGAAAATAGTAGTGAAACATTAAAAGCTTAAAAAACAGTTACACATACAGTTATCTATCTTTCTCTTTCACCAGGGATCGAATTATATTGATATAGAAATACTTGACAGATTTACACAACTGTATTCAAGTATTTCGTTTGAATACTTCCATGACTTTCTGTATACACCACCCCTGACTCAGTGACACTAAAAGTGTGTGTTGCAGCGTTACAGGTGGAGTGTGTAAGGTAGAGTAGTGTTAGTGCCAGGTTGAAAAACAATACCATTGAAACATGAATTTTAACATTCAATTAACATTCATAGCCAGGTTGTGATGAAACATCGACACTGCTGATCGGTTAAGGATAATAAACACGCACCTGACATACAGTAAAATGTTAAATATTTAAAGAGATATAGCGGGACTAGCATACCATGAGGAATGCCAAACATGTAAAATATGTACAGTAAGAGCGGTGTTCAAGTCAAACTTGCAAACTTGTGAGCGAAGGCTTAAAAACGATTGACATTTACAGAAGACTTCAAACACAGTATGATAATGAGACTCTTAACCGCAATAAAGCATTTCAATGGTGCAAACCTTTTAAAAAAGGCCGTACCATATTTATCTGTGAATGCCGATCATGGCCGAGCTCATTTCTTGTTCTGCAGTCGTTTCCGTGAGCGATCAGTGGGTGCAACGCCTGATCCTTGAAAATCGATGGTTAACTTGTTGTCAATTTCCCAGAGAGACACATCTGTCTGTGGGACCTGTACACACAATCATTCACGAACATTACTTATAAATTAAAGAAACTCGACTGGGAGTTATTGACACATCCCCCTTACAGTCCTGACCTCACTTCAAGCTATTTCCAGATGTTCGGGCCATTAAAGGTGTTCCTGGGCGGCCAGTGTTTCAGATGTAAAGCGGACTGCTTAACCAAGGCTTCGGGGTACTGAGAAAAAATTCTGCCTTAATGGACTTGGTTAAAGCTTTATCGGGAAATAAGTGTTTGGATGGTTTAGCTGAGAAACATACCCTTTTCACAGTTGCCAGATATGTATTTTATTCTAGTTCTACAATGAACTTTTATGACGTATGTTTTATGGAAAATGACTGGCTAAGATTGCTCAAGCTCTATGGTGCAAGCAGGCTATAGTCTATGAATAACCTCACTTTTCGAAGGGTTTATAAAATCTTAAAAGAATATTAGATTACATTATTTTTGTATATATAATTTTTTTCCACTGTAATGTAAAGCTGATTTTTTTTCTTTTAGAAATAAAAGAACCAAACACCACCTTTACAAATCTAACCCTTTACCACATGACATTAAACTGCATATTTTTCCACTTGTTGTGCAACTGTGCTGAATTTCATTTGTGCTAATATATATCTGGTCCCATTTTTCAAAAATCTGGCATATAATATACTAAAATAATTAGGAATTCTCAATGAGAATATCTCCTTCACTCAGTTTTGATGATTTGAGACATGACTTATTTTGATGAGACACAATTACTTGGACTGAGCAATATATAGAATTTATTTCCCCCCTAACTGTGCACATTTTCCTTGAATTCTGAAACAGGAGCTATCAGGAATACTCTCGGAGGAAACTGAATAATTCCTCTCATATCAAGCAGGTCGCATATCTTGGAAGCATGTTTAAAAATCGTCTCCAAGTCTATGTCTGTTATTGGACTGGTCACCTTGTGTAATACTTATGTCTAAATAAGCACTAAAATGTTTCAGCAACGTTATGACATCGATTCTATTCAATTACGCAATGGTAACCTTATTAATGACCAACAGAGTATTTTAACTAAGTGACCGATTTCAGTCCGTCTGAAAATGTAATTCTTTCAATCGCATGTGCGAGTGCCACAGTGACTCACGGTCATGACTCTTGTACATTTGTTATTCTTAGTATCAGGTTTAAGCAATTTAAAATTAATCTCAACAAATATTGCACAAACCTCTCTCCAGATTACAGGCAACTCCCCAAACATTTGCATTATTTTTTTTGCATATGCACTGTTGCTATATTTAAAGTAAAACTGCTAAAGGAACCAAGCGCTCTTTCCTTCCAGTTAAACTGGATTATGTGTCATGTACTTATTTCTGTATGTAGTGTGTACACTGCGTTACAAGTTACAAAATGTACAGCTTTAAGATGCAGCCTTTTTGTCACAGTATGAAACAGGTCTATTTACACTCTTAGTGTCTTAGTGTTTTTTTGTATAATCTTAGCTAATAATGAAAAATTCATGCTATTTAAACTGAGCGTGTGTGTCCTTCACCTCATTCAGGCCAAATTCTGACGACTAGGTCAGAGTGATAAAAGCGAAGGCTGCTGTAGCTCGTGGGGACAGTTCCACAGATGACCTACTGTAGCACACATTGCTGTAAAAGTAATGTGTGAATGAGTTAAAGGTATGATTGGTATGCGTGTGTGTGTGGTACATGAGGTAGTAACACGCTACCAAAGCCATGATGAGTATCACCGATGGGTATGAATGCTGGGCTGTGGTGTATTGGGTGTTATGCTGCCTTTATGTCATGGCCAGCATTGGCCTTTGAACCTAACGTGTATGGTCGCCCATGATCCTGTCACAGGCATGTTGGTGTATGGTTGTTGATCAATGTGTTGATGTTATGGTTGATCAGTGGGTACTTAAATAAACAAAAAGTGGTGCAGCAGATAATGTTTGTGTGTCAAAGCTCCAGATTGCTGGATTCGATCCTGAGCTCATGCTATTGAGAGAGAGAGAGAGAGAGACCCTGTGATGGACTGATTGATCTCAGGATAGGCTACAGATCAACCAAATCCCTGACCGGAAGTTCTTCCAGAAGAAGAATGAAAGAATGAATAAACGAGTGAATTAGTTAAAGAATGATGAATTTAAAAAATCAGTCACCTTCTTTTAATTACTAGGTTTCAATTTTTTTCTCTCGTTTTGTTGCAGAGGCACAGACGGTGGTTCTGTTGCAGAGATCGCCCTCCGCATCCAAAAAATATTTCCCCATTCCTGTAGATAACCTGGAGGAAGAGTACCGCATTCGGTCGGCCGACGATGGGAAACTCTTCCGAGAACAATACAATGTGAGTTCTCTTTTTTATTTTATGCTGAGTACGGAAGATCACAGTGTAAATAGCATGAAGAACTGAAAGTCGCTGCTCAGGAAATCATTTTCTATTTCTAAAATAAAAAAAAATGACCTCAGTGCCAGGTTTTTATATCCGGGCCCCTTCTTCACCGGTAGCAAGAGAGTCAATAGAAAGGCTAATCTTGAAAGCAGTGTTAATTATCTCATCTGACTACTAGTATACTGAATATTTATACTTGATAATGAATTAACCTAGTAGCATAACCGGAATCTCACGAGCATTCGTTTCCCATCCTGTTTAAATGTAATTTTGATGGCTGGGAAGTGTTTGACATTGGTTCACTCATTCAGTGGTGATTCATTTAAGAATTACCCAATTTGCAATTTAAGGCAGATGATTCAAGAGTCATTGGGTGGTCATTCTAAGAGTCATTCCACAGTCCTAATTAAATCATTGGCTGGTGATTCAGCCATCACGTACTCCATGAATGAATTCCAAGTCTCATGGAAAGGATGTTTATGTGCTGCAGTCTCAATGGATACTTAAGCTGTCGGCACCAAACAGGAAGTAACTGTGCATGTTGAGCAAAGTGTGTTTAGAGTGCCCTGAAGAACTATTGAGTAAAATAAGCATTACATACTGTAGAATAATCCGGAACAATCAACATAATTAGTCTTTTACATCATTTGTTATTTTATATATTTTCTTTCGAAAATATATGTGCAAAAATGATTGGCATGTGTTGAGTGTCATGGCGGCTTAGTGGTTATCACTTTTGCCTGCATTTCCAGCACTGCGGATACGAATCTCGCCTCTGCTCTGAATGTGTTAGGTTTTCATATACTCTGGTGTACCCTGAGTTTCTTGGATTACGCTCCAGGCCCCCTGCAACCCCAATTTAGCAATAGCGACATAGACAATGAATGGATGGAATGGATGATGGTTGACACTCTTGATGAACATTAATAAATACAGAAAAACACTGATATTATTATAACACACATCATTAAAAGGAACATATACCCAAATCTATACCGAAATAATTAGAAAACGCGTAAACTGTCTTGTAATGACCCTATGTGAATTTGTTTAAAACTGTTCGTGTTTGTGAATTGAAGAAGGAAGTTCAAATACTTAAACCTAAGAACATAAAGTGCTTAAATATACTACATGGTACAGTGAACTGAAATCACTTGACCTTGTAAGACATTACAGGAAGAGACTCTGAGCTGTTATTTTAGCAGTTTGAGTCTCAGAATATTATCTGTAAGTGTGCTGAGAATTAGTGGTGCAAGAGTTTAAAGACTTTTTGAGACTGTGTAAAAAAAAAAACAACAACAACAACAACAAAAAAAAAAACCCATAAAAATGATATAATGCATCAGGATAAAATCACTTCTTCTGAGTTGAGTTGGGAAACACATAATCTTGAGCATTTGCATGAAAATATTATGTTCATGATGTTTATCCTGTGCCATTGTAGTCGTTGCCAGGCGGAAACCCACAGGGCACGTACGAAGAAGCAAACAAAGATGATAACAAAGAGAAGAACAGATATCCCAATATTCTCCCATGTGAGTTTTTTTTGTGTCTTTTCTGTCATACTCTTTCTCTTCAGATAGTCAGCTGCAAAGATCTCGAGCCTAGTAGAGCCTCAGTACCTTGTGGTTTTCTGTTTTCTGTGCATTTCCTGTTATAAAGCACATCAACATGCCTAGTGTCTGCATAGCACACATAGCGAACACGTTCTCTTACTTCTCTTTCTCTTTTACACTTCTGTTAGCCATCTTCACATTTATAGTAGGTGCTAATAAAAGGTTTACTCCTATATGCACGCTTAATTACTAATCCGAGTCCATGAACGGCCCTTAGGTGGGTTTAGAGCAGTAGGATTTCAACCAACCAACCAAACTACTATATATAGTGCGACTTTATTTAGCAGAATAAGTCTATATTTTAAATAATCTTTCTACATTAAAAAAAAATATATATATTATTGTCCAAATCATGTCAGAGATCGTTTAATCTCGGGTAGTATCTATGCCGTGAATGCTTTAGCTGTGGATGAACACGCTCATCTTCAGTTTTACAACTTTGTGGCTTAAAGTGTCAGAAACCACACTAATAAAACTGAGATAAGAATAAAATCCACATTGTATGAGGTGTGAGTAATGATTTTCAGTTTCCATGCAAATCTAGCAGCCTTTAGGGTTCCTTTGCTAGTTAGCACCATTAGTCATGGTACAGCTACAGTGAAATACTGAAGAAGCCAACTTCAGATACCAAAGATTTAAGAATTATTGTTTAACTTACTGTCTTTACCCGTTTGTTGGAAGGGAACACCTTTTAATAGGTAATACATTTAGGAATTTATGTATAAACCATTTTATGGTTCATTTCAAATAGTAAAAACTGAGAAGAGTCACTCACTTACTTTTTTTTTTTTTTTCTCGAACACGGCAGAAAAACACATACCATTCTATTGCATGAATAAGCTTAACATTATCTCGGTTCATCAACACTAAACGTCTTTGTTTTTGCTAATCAGATGATCATTCCAGAGTGGTGCTGACACAGACAGACGGCATTCCACACTCAGATTACGTAAACGCTTCGTATATAGACGTAAGTATAAATACTGCTTTACTTTGTATAAAAAAAACCCCATACATTTCTATACTGATTGTAACACTTGTTTGTAAAATTTCACACATTAAAACCAGCGTTAAGTTTCACACTTGGTTATGTCTTTAAATGGAGCCTGCTTTGTGTCTTACAGGGTTACAAAGATAAAAACAAATTCATCGCAGCACAAGGTGAGCATATTGTATGTACAGTAAGAAAGAAAACATAACAGGGCATGGGGTAATAGGAAAATAATCAACGACTTGCACGTTATCACCTAGAAGTTGTCAGTGCTAACAGTCTTTATTTAGTACAGAACAACACATTATGTTGTTCATACATTTACTGTACAAATGCATTTGATGTTGTGAAACATCTATCTGTGTAACAAGTTAGTTCCTGTTATCAGTGGTAGCATCTATAAATAGTCATTCCCTTGCCAAGTTCAGTTTTTTTTCTCTCTTTTGAGGTAAATAGAACAAAAATGCAGCATATTAGAATATTAAGAAATAAAGATACACATTTTAAAAATAATTATATATTTAAAAAAAAGTTTATGTAAAGCATCTGGCTGTAATAGATATCACATGAGAGGGGGTACCGCTGTACTGAATATCGCCCCGGCTGTGGTGCAGCTGTAGGCACGACCTGAAACAACATTTATTTTCAACAATTTTATTCTTTATTCAACCAGTTGTTTCTCTCTGCCAACACATAGCCTTCTGCGACTGGCGGAAATAAGTCTCCGCAACTGGTGGAGCTGGCGACTGAAATTTAGTGTGACAGGGGTATAAGTACAGTAGTTACATACTTTTTTACTAGTTTACATACTACTTTACATGTTTTTCAAGATTTACTTTATATTTCCACTTATTCCGTTTTAGAGTATCGGCTAACTTCCAGAGTTCTCGAGTTGAATCCTAAATAGCATTAAATAGGAAGCTTGTGTACTATGTACTGTAGGGTGCACAATCCCTCGTTGCAGACCCCAAGTAGTGCCCTTGATCAGGGGTTAAAGAAGGATTTGTGAGCCTTGTGCTAGCCACATGTTAGCCGTAAACAGAACAACACTCATTTGAGAGGCATTTTAGAACAACGTGAAGCGATTACTATAGAGATAGTTGTTGTTTAAGATGATGTGATGTTATTACATGATTGGTTTTGAATGTGGGTTTTGGCAGGCAGCCGGTCTCCCCCTCTTTCCAGTATCATGCACTGTAATGACTTTATCAGAACACCTGTGATACAGAGTAATACATAAAGTTAATTGTCCCAGTGCTGTTATGTTCTATATCTCCAGTTATGGAATAACTCTCGTCCAATCAGATTACACTTTTGAAATGGACTGTTGTTAATGGAATTGCCAGGCTCCATCTCTGAGATCTTTCTGCAGATGAGAAACAAAACTGAATCTGTGTGTTAATGTTTTTGTGTATGCATGTTTGTGTGTGTATGTGTGTGTATCAGGACCAAAACATGAGACTGTTGCTGATTTCTGGAGAATGATATGGGAGCAGAAATCAGCTACAATTGTCATGCTGACCAACCTGAAAGAGAGGAAAGAGGTAATTCATATCATATACAGGTCCTGCACAGATCATTTACAGCACTTTAACCTGCCTGGAAGTCATCTGAACAACCGCCACTTCAATAGAGATAGTTGTTCAATACAACAAAAGTTTAGGCACCCTTTTGATGTGAATGTTATTCTTCTGTATTAGTACATATTAAAAAGAAAGGTTGCATTTCTGAATCCATAAGAACTATCTTTAATGAAAAAGAAAAAGGTGTTCTGCAACAAATGCTGATATGAGACAACCTTGTACGACTGTACAACAATGCCAGTTGGCACTATTCAAAATATTGATCTGAGTTAACCTGCTGTTATTTACAGTAAATATGGTGATATTTATGGCATGTTTTAATTGTTTAGCATTCTCTCTAAAAGTCTCTCTCTCTCTCTCTCTCTCTCTCTCTCTTTCACATGTCTTTGGACACCCTTCCTCTAGCTCACACTAATCAATAAAGCAGAAATGGATAGAAGAGTTAAATCAGCTTTGGTCTGGGTGCTGAATCGATAATTAACTAATGGCTAATAAAATCCTCCCGGGCGTTATCATAATTATTCAGCTCGGCGTCATTATGTGTGCATTATTCATCAAGCTCAGGCTGACTAATTCTCACTGACGGGCAGCACTGATTAAGTTTGTTCAATAACACTGAGGCTCAGAAGTCACTTTAAAACCCCTGGCTCCCTTTTGGCTGTTCATGGACCCACATTAATGAAAAACACATCTGCAGTTTTGTGTACAAGTTTGTTTTAGCTTGCACACAAATGTCTTTATTTGTTCTTTAAACTAGGACAAATGTTACCAGTACTGGCCTGACAAGGGGTGCTGGATGTATGGGAATGTGCGAGTTGCTGTGGAGGACATCACCGTGCTCGTCGACTACACCATACGCAAATTCTGCGTGCAATATGTAAGTCTCACGTTTGTGATTTTTAAGCGGTGGAGTATTATAGTCTTCTGTTAAAATAATAATAAATTTGTTGTAGCCCTATCATTATTTTATGATATTATGTTGTAAAAAATATTAAATGTAGGGGAAGAGAGATATTATGAGTAACACAGGGCGTATTTTAATATGAGAAAAATACATGGTGATGTGTTACATGGAATTAAAAGTTAATAATTTTCTTATAACAGGGCATCCCAATGTCAGTTAGATTATCTATTTACAGTATACTTACTTTTAAGGCTATGGAAGGTCTAAAAAATAACTTACTCTACTTATCACTTAGCAGCATCTTTTTACAGTTTAAGGAAACACACACACCCATCGCCCCCCCCACCACCACCTCCCTCATACACACACACATACACAGTTTATTATGTGACTGAAAAACCACAAAACATAAAATCTCCTGTGTTGTAGTCTTAAGAATAGCAAATATTGGTCGAGATTTGCCGGAAACTAGACTGTTTTCGTTAATTCTTAAAGGTGCCGTATTTTACTATGTCCTTAACAAGTCTCAGAGCTCCCACAAAGTGTTTGTGCGTGTGTTAATGCTCCAGCTGAAATACCTCTTAAGATTATGCGTTTCTCCATACCTCAAACCCCTTAATGTCTGGAGGGGCGCTTCTTATATGACATCACAATAAAGGGAAAAAAATCATATTGGCTAGTTTAAACCCTGGTCAAAAGGACAAAAGACAGGGAAAATTTTTCTTCCCACATTTTTGTTTTTGCATGACACCTTGGAGACCCATCTGAGTGTCTAAACATGACTAAAAAGTCAGAAATTGTGCATAACGGGTGCCCTTAAAAGCATCAGCATATTAATTTTTTTAAATTAATTTATGTGTAAAGCCCGAATGTAAGTTGTTAAAATTGAAATGATAAGATAATTGAAAAAAAACATTTACAGCCAATACTAATCAAAATAATAATAATAATAATCAGAGCTGCTGTTATAGAAAAAGACTCCAAGCTTTCTGACCACTGAGATTTAAGAATTCAACAGCACTGTGATTTAACAGAGCTTAATTTGGTGAACCATGCTCAGTGCTTTCTCCTGATACTTGTTATACTATTAAACATTACAAATTACTGAGGATTTGAATCTAATTAGAGAGAAGGTCGCAAAGTCTTCTTAGAAGCGAAGTGTAGGTCATTCTGCTGCTTTAGAGGATTTAATTATTGTTCTCTCTCTCCCCCCCTCAGCAAGCTAGCGACGGCTCTAAAACCCCGCGTCTGGTCACGCAGCTACACTTCACCAGCTGGCCAGACTTCGGGGTGCCCTTCTCGCCCATTGGCATGCTCAAGTTCCTCAAGAAAGTCAAGCAGGTGAACCCCTCGTATGCAGGACCCATCGTGGTGCACTGCAGGTATGCAACCCACACATTGAGGTATAACCCTTATGTCCTAGTCTTTAACTTAAAACGTTTAGATATTAGAGTTAGCCTCTAACTCTTATAAGGATGAGTATGCCATAGTAGAAGGTAAAGTAATTATCAGCGCAGCACATGCAGAGACTGTTAAAAGCAAACCACCAAGCTGATACCTGTTCTTGCAAACCCACAGAAATAGAAAAACTGATGTAGCAGGAAGAACTTCCATCTCTACGTATATGGTTTTAGTGTGTGAAGAAATAAGTCTTTAAAATAACACTACAGGTATCTTGAACTATGCTCCTTAAGCAATCGTTGATGTTTTTAATTTATGGTATATTTAATGTTAGAGTTTACTAGAATAAAATATCCTGGAAGTGTTTAATTCTGAAATAATATTTAGTTTATTGTTGAGAATATAATTTTATTAATACTATGAATTATTCTGTAACTACAATATAGCTTACTACAAATATTATGTACAATAACTAAATTACCTGGTACTGTAAGGGGTTTGTGTTAATTTAGACATTACATAAATATATTATTATTATTATTATTATTATTATTATTATTATAACACTCAATATAAAAGTAGTTAGTTGATGTTAGACTCTTGGAAAAAGGCCAGTTTTTGCATAACCATTATTCAGAAGACCTTGTGGACCCCCCCTGTGTCATTTGGGAGGTATCCGTCATGCATGTATAATTTATTTAAGCAGACAATGATGCATTATTCAAAGCAATTACCATATAATTTGAATAAGGCAAACTCAGGGCTATTCATGGTGTTGAGTAGTTTAGGGCAGCGGGGGGTGGGGCACGGGGACTCAAAAATATGTAGGTCAGTGTCAGAAAGTTTGATCAGGCACCCTTTCATCTGTTGTGTGTCATGTTTCAGTGTAAGGGTGTGTATTTCACACACACATTGACCTTTGGTGTGTGAGACCACAGAACCACTCCCACTTCTTCACACATGCCAACCCACACACACACACACACACACACACACACACACACACACACACAGAGATTAATAACTTAACCAACAGATTTGTTTACTATTGCATGCTTTTTACATTTTAATATAGTAAAGGCCGTCTTCATAATGGTGACAAAATAGCACACCCACACACACCTCCGCACAAGCACACACACACTCACCTCCGCACGAGCACACATATACAAACACAAAATAAAAGCTGCTTTAGCGAAAAACCAGTGGCTCAGTTGTGTTCATGTTACTCTCAGCGTCAAAACAAAAAGCGGATGCGTGCCACATGATACTGGGTGATATTTGGTACTCATATATCAAGACTTGCTTGGTTATCAAGTGTGTATATTTAATAAAAAAAAAATGTTTTGCTTGTCTTGCGGAACTGTATGTGTATCTCTTTGGTATTTATGCTAGTTTTGATTGTTTTCATGTTTGTCCATATTTATGAGGAAAACACACATGAACCACTAACCACCCTAAACAAGTGTAGAATGATCAGCCATAACAGTCAATTCTGGCAATGATAGAAAGGCACCAGAACACTTAGTGCACCACAGCCCACTATGCACATGGTCGAGCAATCAAAGAGCCCCTGATTGAGCACCCATGGGATGCCCTGGGCAAATAAGTCCAATCCATGGAGGTCCCACTCTGTAACCCACAGCACCCATGGACACACCCCAGAGGGCTTGTGGAGTCATGCCCCAAGGGGACAGAACTGCCCAAGTGACACAAGGGGAAACTACACAATACTGGTATACTCGTCTTGCGGACTCGCAAACTGCGTTACTCGCAATCCGAGGTTCCACTGTATTAATAATATTTTAATAAAACTTGACCTTTTCAATATACCTGCAATTAACCTGTAATTCACTTTGAAATACACTTAAATCACAAACTGTAGAATAAAATATTTAATTATTTTATTGTGGCAAATAACTTGATCTAAAGGAGATTATGAAATACATTTCATGTAAAGTATTGAGTTTTAGGATAACACCCAGGTAGAACAGGGAACTGGCAGCCACACATAAGAATATCTCGTAATCTTAAACAAGAGCTCAAGCTGTGTGAAAACACAGAAGCTTCCACAGAAGGGAACAAAGGAAACTAAGGCGTACATAGACATGCACATTCATATACTATCCATACTTTGCCATGAGACATTGAATATCAAATAATTTGTCTAAGGACAAATTAAACAAGGGATTAACATAGAAGTGGTGAACACATTAGGAAACAAACCAATAATCCGTTAGACCAAAGAATAGGAATCAAACGAAGATGGCAGAGGAGAGCAGCGCTGTGATAGTGTGGTAAGAAGGGGAATTCTTAACAACACTGCACGAGACAGGAAGTGGGATTTTGTGCATCTATTAATTTGAAATCATTAAAGCCCATGAATATTTGTGTTGTTTTTTCACGTGTGCACCTATTTGTGTGTGTGTGTGTGTGTTTTTGTCTGTGGTTTCTCTCAGTGCTGGGGTCGGAAGGACAGGTACCTTTATCGTGATCGACGCAATGATTGACATGATGCATGAGGAACAAAAGATTGACGTATTTGGGTTTGTGTCCCGAATCCGAGACCAGCGGTCACAACTTGTACAGACAGATGTGAGTGTGGCATCTTTTATTAGTGTACAAAGCTGTCTACTACCTACAGTTGCAGGCAGAAGTTTAAATGCACTGATCATGACCATGAATGTTGTGGCAGTATGGCTTTTAATGATTCCCTTAAATAGCTTCCGGCTTTTTTCTGGGGAAGAGTTTTTGATTCTAACATATCATACATCTTTAATAGAAGACAAAACCAATTTACCATTTACTTAATTCCTGTTGTGCACCTGATACTGATGTTACACATTGGCTGCATCTTGAAGCCCTAATTTAATCTGTTGTATAATTTGTGATAATGTTAAATAAATTAATAAATAAAACAACACCAAGTTATGTGACAACCGGCTAATCATATTAAAATCCTATATGAATATTAGTCACTTTCTTAAAAAAAAAAAAAAAATCACTGACTATCTGTTATCTATATTCCTTTATATTTATTGTAATGCAATACAATATGAAAGATGGTGCTTTGGAAAATACCCTGTGGCAATTCTAATTATACTGGCATCCTTCTTATGGGGTTTTTCCCCTTCTAGTTCCTCAAACATGTGGTGTGTGTGTGGGTGTGTGTATGCACAGATGCAGTACTCATTCATCTACCAGGCTCTGCTGGAGTACTATTTGTATGGGGACACTGAACTGGACGTGTCCTCTTTAGAAGGACATCTGGACAAACTACACAACACCAGTGCACCACAAGACCGCCTGGGACTCGAGGAAGAGTTTAGGGTGAGTACAATACCTCTGTAAGGGTGGAGGAACTGAAACCTAGAGCCGAAACCCGATGGCACAATGACACAATGACAAAAACAGAATTGAACATAAAAGACTGCGTATGAAAATAGTCCATGAGCGCGTTTTGTGAAGTGTCCACATTTATCAGTTTCACAGATGAATGCATTGCTTCTCCTTTTTGCAGAAGTTGACCAACATGCGGATTATGAAGGAAAACATGAGAACGGGTAATCTACCGGCGAATATGAAGAAGAACCGAGTGCTCCAGATTATTCCATGTAAGGATTTTAGTTATAAATGGTCAGAAAAGTCTGCCAAAGTATATGATTTAAAATTTGGAATATGCTGATATTCTGTAGTGAAAGTAACAAGATACTAAGAGGCAGTTGTAAAGACGCACAGAGAACAATCTGTGGTCACAGTATGGTCTCATGTGGTATTGGACATTAAGGTTCAGTTTCATGAACCTGCAGCCAATTTACACAAAGTAATTGAAGCTTTGTGTGAAGCAAAAACCACTAAGAACTCATGTAAAGAGTCAACCATTAAATATCCTGTCATGAAATTTTTTTGACTTAAAGAAGTGTAATTTCAGATAAACAAATGCACTTGTATTGGCACAGATACTATTACAGCTGATATGCTGTTAAATTCCTACATAAATACATACAGTCCCCTATTTTCCCTCATACTCCTAGCTGTAAGTTCCTGTAAGCTTTTTGATGACTTTTATTCCTCAGAAATAAAGTAAATTTTAACTCTCCTACTTTTTTCAAGCCTACAGTATATCTCAACACAATCATAATTCTGCATATTTACATTTACTAGAAAACAGTCTGCTTGTACTGCTAAACTAATAATCACCATGGCACAAACTCCGCTCCATAAATACCTAATGCTTGCAGGTATCCAAGAGCAACATGTGTTTTTTGTTTCCAGGGAAGGAGTCTGAAATCACACTTCCGTTCCTCACCCATTAAAGTACTTCCTGCCACACTAATATTCACCAGCAGAGAGAACCTTCTGCTAAGTCAAATTAAAATAAAGTCTGAAAATTTACACATACTTTTACACAGCCTATTAGTATTATTAAGTGGAAAAATAACATGTATGCTATTAAATAAATAAGTAAAGACAATCAAGAACAATGTTTCTAATAGTTAAAATTGTAACAGTGCTAACAAGTGGGACAGTGTTGCTTTTAATTAAAAAACTGTTGCTAATAACTGAAACAGTTTTGCTAATAACTGAAACAGTGTTGCTAAGTGTTGCTTATACCTGGATCAACATTACAAAAGTGTTGCTAATGACTTAAACATTGTTGCTAGTAACTAAAACAATGTTGCTAATAACTAAAATGTTGCTAATAATCAAAACAATCTTGCTAGTAACTAAACACAATGTTGCTAATAATCAAAACACTTTTGCTAGTAACTATATGTTGCTTATAACTAAATCAATGTTGCTGATAACCAGACCAGTGTTAACATTTGGTCTTGCAATGTTGCTTTTTGCACCGATTAACATTTTTTACATCATCTTTGTAAAATAATGTTGAAATTATAAATCACCATTTTCAAAAACAATATGGACAACAATATGGTTCATATTTCTGTGTCGTCCCACTGCAACAAAGTCCATAAAGCTGGATGGTGGCATCCTAAAAATATAAAAAAAATTCAGTGGGAACAGGGACAAAATGAAAAAATTGTGTATTTATCAAATTCTTACTCTATAGACAAAGCAAAAAAAAAAAAAAAAAAAACTCTGTTAGAATGCATCCAGTCTTTCCCTTCAGTAGTATACCAATGAAGTCCATTGTAAGAGGTGTCAGGTACTGTGTGCCATTAACTGGTCAATGCCATAATTATGCAGTAACTTATAAGTGCAATATGCAATAACTTATTAAGTTCTCCCTGTATCTTACTTTGATGATCTTCTCACCAGGCTTTGTTGAACAGGTCCAAAAAATCTGTGTTGCTACAGCAAGTGTTGGTAATACTAATACAGTATAGCTAATGACTAGACCAGTGCTACTAATAACTAAAAATATTGATAATAATGAAATCAGTGATGACAACAACCAAAAAGTGTTGCTAAAAACAAGAGCAGTGTTGGTGTTGACTGGAACTGTGTTAGTAATACAGTTACTAAAAGAGTGTTTGCTAATGTTTGTATGGGCCAGGGGTAGCTCAGTGGTTAAGGCATTGGACTACGGTTCGGAAGATCCCAGGTTCAAACCCCACAACCACCAAGTTGCCACTGTTGGGCCCTTGAGCAAGGCCCTTAACCCTCAACTGCTCAGATGTGTAATGAGATAAAAATGTAAGTCGCTCTGGATAAGAGCGTCTGCCAAATGACTAAATGTAAATGTAACAGTGTGACTAATGATTGTATTGCGTATAGCACTTCTTCACACTTTATTAAAGGATTAATGGTAAATATTTCATGTTTTCTTACTGCAGATGATTTCAACAGAGTAATCCTATCAATGAGGAGAGGGCAGGAATTCACAGACTACATTAATGCATCTTTTATTGATGTGAGTTTTTCTTTTATTGGGGCTTAATGCATGATTTTTTTTTCTGCAGGTCGTTGTGTTTTGTAGTGGTTTAATGTTGATGTAAAAGTATTTAACCAATAAGGCAATTAATGAAGGATTTAGTGAATAAATGGGACATACTTCTGCCAGAAATATAAATGTCATTTAATTTTTTAGGCTAGACATCTTGATGGCCATTTTTTTTTTCTATTTATAACTATAACTTTCAATTTTTTTCAATTTTTGTTATCAGAAGTAAGTGTGATACAATATCACATTAATGCAAATTAACAATTTTCTTTGTAAACCTAGAAAACTTGATTTTCTTTTTTTCAACCTAACAGGTTTACTTAAAAAAATTCCAGCATATAGGAAAAATACATTTAACACGTTTATCTTGCAAATGCAAGTTAAAATTTTATCAGTGACTTTTTTTTTTTAATCTTTAATTGAATCTTTATTCTACTGTACTGAGAGGCATTTTCATGCGACACTGGCTTGTTTCCTGCAATGGCAAGTTTTCCTCCCACAGTTTTAACATCTTACAACTTTTAAAGAATATTTCTCTATTGCAACTTTTTATCTCGCAATTTTTTTTTCTAAATATCTCACAAACCATGACTAAAAAATGCATGTGCAGTAGTGAGTGAATACATTTTGTAAACTTCTTAGAGTATTGTTTTCAGCAAGAACTGGTCTCTCTGAGAGAATGTCTTAGACTGAACAGGATACAGTAGGTCACTTGTGGTGTTGGCAGGTCTCGGTCAGGGGTACCGGAAAGCCTAATCCATGAAGGCACAAAGTTGCACAAATTTACAATTGTAAGATAAAAAGGGACAAATGCATAAAACTAAATTGATACTAAAAAGTAAGACTTTACATAAAAAAATACACTTTGAATTGTACAGTAAATCTCCATTATATTTTTCTGATATTTGCCAGAAACAAGCTTTTATACTTAACATTATATTCATGTGTACTGAGTGCTTTTTTGCCTTTTTCTGTAACAGGGCTACAGGCAAAAAGATTACTTCATAGCCACGCAAGGTCCTTTATCTCATACAGTGGACGATTTCTGGAGGATGGTATGGGAATGGAAATGCCATTCCATAGTCATGCTGACAGAACTCCAAGAGAGAGAACAGGTACACACACACACACACACACACACACACACACACACACACACACACACACAACCAAAAAATTAAACACCTTGGCAATTATTGCATCTTTTATAATAAAGTTAGCAGTTCTAGTTTTTAATTTTGCTTTTTGGGGACCTTTAATTTGTCCCCATAAGGTTGGAACAAGGTTTTTTTTATTTCTTAAATGAAAATATATTCTTTTCTAAAAATAAAATATTTAATAGTAAAGTGTGTGTGTGTGTGTGTGTGTGTTTTGCAGGATAAGTGTTATCAGTACTGGCCCACAGAAGACTCAGTGAAATATGGAGACTACACAGTGGAAATCAAAGCTGATACTCAGTGTGATGACACATTTAGTCTCAGAGACCTGGTACTCACATATGACCCGGTGAGTGTGTGCATACAGTATGTGTGTGTGTGTGTCTCTACAGGTATGTTTACAATTTGTGCCTGTGTGTTTAATTGTTTTTAAAGAAATGTGAAAATTGTATATGAATACAGTTAATTAATTGCAAATCTATGCATTATACAAAGCCCAGTGCTACATACTGTAGGCAATAACATTACCGTATGCAGATCATCTCAGTTCTAATGCGAGTTGTTTTGTGCTGTACAGGAGAAGGAAACACGATTGGTCCGTCACTTCCACTTTCACGGCTGGCCGGAGATTGGAATTCCGGCGGAGGGGAAGGGAATGATCGACATCATCGCCGCGGTGCAGAAACAGCAACAGCAATCAGGCAACCACCCCATTGTTGTACACTGCAGGTAACACACTCACACACAAACGCACACACATACTTCCCTCACTGGTTACTTAACCTAGTACTGTGTTCTAGAGCTGTGTGATTAAATCGATTATGCAATTTAATCGATCATTTACAGTATAGTTACACTGATTTGATGGGTCAGTTTTTGATTCAAAGTTGATTCACAAACTTCCAAACAGTAAATTGTCTAAAGTACTAGCAACACTGCCAAAATAAAAAGAAATCATATCTTGGTAATTGAAATATTCTTGAATCTAGTTAAACATATATATAATTTTTGAAAATAAGATTACAACAAACCAAATATAAGATCATTAAGCTCATTTCTAGTCAAATGGTACTTATGCGAAAACTGTCCTGTTGTATTAGCAGATCACAATAAGTTGCTAAAATCTTGCAAAATTATCTGCCATGAGAACAAGACACTTTTTGCTTGCAATTATAGTAAGTATTAGAAATATTCTTATCTGGTTTGTTGTAATCTTGTTTTAAGAAATGATAGATAGGTTTGGATCCTATAATAGTTCAATTACTACAATTACTATAATGATTCTTTTACTGTTAAAATATAATCTAATTGAGTTATAACTGTGATGTTTTGTTTCCCAGCCCTGTCTTCTCCCCATAAAAACTTTTGGGCCTTCAGAAGAAACTTCCGAATTTCTGGGCTGTTTATTCAATTTATTTAAATTACCTGCTTACTGATAACATTGAACTTGCCAAATTTTAAGCTTCAATCATTTGGTCTTGCAGTGTTGCTTTTTGCATTGATTAACAGTTTTAACCTCGTCTTTGTCAAATAATGTGATTATAAATCACCATTTTCAAAAACAATATGGTTTACGCTTCCATGTTCATATTTCTGTTAGTCACAAGCTAGCCAGCAAAGCTTGCTAAGTTAAATACAGTATATATATATATACTGTATATATATATATATATATATATATATATATATATACCTCCTAAAACAGTAATCTGTACTATTTCAGCATGACGTACTGTACACTATATAAAAGTAAAAGAAATGTTACCTTGTTTACTGTGCAGTGAGTAGCCAGTTTGATTTAATGTCAAGTGGTTGAGTTGATTTTTCTGAGTTTTTGAGTAGGAATTTGGGGTAGAGGGGACACATCAAGTCAAATCAGATGTTTAAAAAGTTTCAGCAGATTTTTGAATAATGTAGGAAGGTTTAAGGAAAGTTTGATGTGTTTTTATGTCCACATGCCTTCATTGTCAATTTATGTTTGTGTGTTTGTGTGTGTAGCGCTGGTGCGGGTCGGACCGGTACGTTTATTGCCCTCAGCAATATTCTGGAGCGTGTGAAGGCAGAGGGCCTGCTGGATGTCTTTCAGACTGTGAAGAGTTTGCGAATGCAGCGGCCACACATGGTGCAGACTGTGGTGAGTACTAAAGTTTTAAAGGCCAGATTTACAAAGAATCACACTTTAGGAGAAATTTTTAAAGCTGGGCCTGTAAATCCTAGTACTATGACTGTTTTTTTTCACATTTTTAACAGTAACTGATAAAGCATCTGGGGTCAGTAACAGTAAATCAAAATAAAAAACATATTATACTACACTAACACTGTAGCACTGGATATCACTTTCAAAACCAGTTATAGAACAACTTTCAGCAAGAAAACATCTTTGCTTCTAAGTCGCTTCGAATGGCGTCTAAACTATCAGGGTTCTTTTATTTACCGCTACAATGCTAGCTAGCTCCAAGCTAGCACTTGGTGTGTGTGTGACAGTACACCCTAGCGCACTAGCTTTCTATTTAACACTTAAACCTGAATTATTTAACCTATTAGGCCTGATCAGTACAGTACAGCACTCCGTCTTGTGTAGATTTTTTTATTTATTGATAAAATTAACAAAATTAAAATAAATATGTCAGTGATATTACAAACACACACCAAAAACATGTAGTTAAATATATATTTAAGATCATATTTAAACCACAGAACTGTATAAATAATACATAAAATGTGAAATAAAATATAATTGTAAAGAGATTTTGTGGTTATTTATAAGATCAGCAACACATTATTATTATTATTATTATTATTATTATTATTATTATTTAATGTTTTTTACCTGACTCCCTCACCTTTAACTTCCACATTAGACAGACATTGCTGATATGCCATTTATGAAACATGACAGTATATAATGTTCATTAATATTCTCTCTTTCTTTGCAGGAACAATACGACTTCTGCTACAGAGTGGTACAGGACTTTGTCGACATTTACTCAGACTATGCCAATTTCAAATGAACAAATTTGCCTTAAATGTTTCTGTTCAGTGTTTTTTTATACCACTCGGTCAGGAATTTACACCCATACCTGGATAAAATTTGCTTCTATTTTGCTATGCACTTGTCCTCTAAAAATCATATCTATCTGTAATATAATGTCACATACTAAAAGCTACACATTGGTTTGTAATTGTAAGTATGTTCAGTGTCTTTCACGTCTCGTTGTATCATTCCATCAACATGTTTTAAAACCCAGTTTTGATTTTGTTTAATCCTGGGTCTTAATGACTTAACAGTTTCAATTTTTTAACCTGTGTAAAATTTGTAAAGCTGTAGGTATTGTAAATGTATTTATGTATTATTGCTTACAGTCAATTCTTACATATTTTCAATTGTTTATGTTGTTTGAACTTTTTATTTATTTAGACGTGATGTCATACATATTAAGACGACTGACATCATCTCTGTCCTTTTTTATTGTTTTTTTTTTTCTCTATCTTTAAAATCTAACAAATGCCACCATGAAAAAGGTTCAGCGAATACTTTCAAACTCAGTGGGTCTATCTTATGAAAAAAAAAAACATGATTTTGTATGAGAATTTGTATCGGAGTGATTTCGTACTCGGTGGGACAGGGACGGGGCCATTTTTCATTCCTACTTTGAAAGCAGCAACATCAGCAACATTTCTTTAACAGAACTGAAGACAGAAGCTACTTTTCTGTAAACAGTCAGGCTGATAGTTCCTACCTGTCTGAAGGATCACAAAGCTGCATGGGCTTTTAAAGCACACTGAATACTGATCATCACACAATTCCAAGGATATTCAAATGAAATGGGTTATTAAAGAACGATATATATATATACAATTTTCTCTGTGTAGTTTTTTTTTTTAAATGTAAGAAATATGAGAAAATACTGCAAAATGCTTAAACTAAAACGCTTAGTACAAAACCTACATTAAAATACCTTGATTTTATTTTACAGGCTAGCAGTTATATGAACATTTAGAAATACTGGGGGCGTACAAGTTAAACTGTGACTTATTGATGTTTACAGAAAGTTTTAAGCACAGTACGGTAATGAGAAACTTAGCCACAGTAAAACATTTCAGTGGTGCAAATGTTTTAAAGAAGGCCATATGTCTGTGAATGACAATCACCGCCGAGGTAGCTCGGAGCCCACTGCAGTCATTCCAGTGACCATCCAGCAGAAAACTTTCTACTTTGATGGTATCCAAGCATTAGTGAATTATAGATAAATAAAAGTCGTTTTTACTCTTAAAACTGTGTTGTCTTGTTCTGTACAATCAAACGTCTTGGTTTGACTTGAATGCCCCTCATAAATTAATCTTCTACATCAGTGGTACAAGTTTGTCAACTGTTGTCCCAGTTATGATGTGATATTGTTTCTATAATAATTTATTCAGATGCTATTAAGAAAAGCAGTTAAAGACATGTTGATTGACATTTACATCATACTTTTATGTTAGAAAATACTGTATTTAGGTAACATTTATTATAGAAGTGTCCCGTGTCAGCACTTGTAACTGTTTTCAGGCAAATGAAGCTGTGTGGCATCACACAACACTGTCACTGACCATTTTTGTAAACATCATGGTCCATGGTGGTTTAGCCTTTACACAGTGTTTAAAAATACTGCGACTAAAGAGTTCACCCATAACCATTATAAATGCAGTTTTCCATCTATTTCTCTTCTTACGGCTGATACCTTAAGAGGGCGCAACTGCAAATCACCTGATCTACAGTTCTCATCTGGCACAGGATTTCCACCGAATGCTCTTCCTGACACAACTCTCCATATCGTGTCCGTATCTGGAACCGTTACTCGAGATAACAGCTGTGTGTGTTTTTTTATTACAATTTTTATTTTATTTTATTTAGATTAATGAAGTTGTCCTGTTTTCATACATGACTGTGTGTTTGGTGTTTGCAGCTGTACTGGTCAAGCTTCCTCTCTCTCAAACCTCTCTCAAATGCTAATTTGTAAAAAAAAATGCTAACCTAAAATGCATTATTTTTTTTATTTAAATAATCTTTAGAATATAAATGTTTCTGGGGCAGTAGCTTATAGCTTATTATTGAGCTTCAATCTGAGAAACAGCCAAAGATAAGACAAGGGCAAAGAGCAGCATCAATATAGTATGAACTCAGACATACTGTATGTGAAGTTTTATTACATTGCATTATTTATAATAAAAATGAGCATAATAAAAGAATAAAATTTCAGAATGAGAATAAAAATGGGCTGAAGAAAAGAATTACCTACATTGAGGAGTGAACAAGTTAAACTAGTAGATCAAACCCCATTAAATGGAATCAATAAAGGCAGTTTTTCATTTTTTGAATGATAAAAACTACTTCTGGTTGTATTTTTTTTTTTGCAGTTGCTACTTAATATTACCAAAATTACTCAAAAAGATCTTTAGTTTAGAATTCAGTGCCCGGTGTCCCTCTTTGCTATTTACACTATATGGACAAAAGCATTTGACTTAACCTGTAATGACATTCCAAATGTCCAAGTACATACTGTACTGTATACTGTACTTCAATATGGAGTTGGTCTCCCTTTTGCAGCTAGAACAGCTTCCACTCTTCTTGGCAGGCTGTCTTTGAGATCTTGGAGTGTTTCTGTGGGAATTCGTTCCCATTAATTCTGTAGAGCATTTATGAGATCAGGAACTGATGTTGGACGAGAAGGCCTGGCTTGCAATCTCGGTTCCAGTTTATTTCAAAGGTGCTCAATAGGGTTGAGGTCAGGGCTCTGTACAGGCCGGTCAAGTTCTTCCACACCAAACTCATCAAACCATGTCTTTATAGTCCTTGCTTTGTGCACTGGAGCACATTTTGGAATAGGAAAGTGCCAAACGGTTGCCTGAAGTTGGAAGCATAGCATTGTCCAAGATGTCTTAGTACTGTATACTGAAGGATTAAGACTGTCCTTCACTGGGAGGAAATGGGCCTGATTAAAACACCTGAAATCAATAATTAACAGCTTCGGCCAGATACTTTTGCCCATATAGTGTGTGCTCTAGTTATACAGTAACAGTAGTGACTTTGATTGCTAGTTAACATGATAGTTACCTACCTTATCAATAGAAACCAATCAACTGAACCAAACAACACTCTTTAGAAATAATTATTCAGATGGTAAATATAAGTAAAAAAGACAAGCCAAAAATTTAGCTAAAGGCAATGCTACCCCTTTTCATATAAACTTTTTTTACTTTTAGACTTTGTAATGACGTTGTGATTTTTTAAGGAAGTTTCAGATTTAAATATTGGTTATGTCTGATTATCTTTTCGTAAAAAAAGGCACTGGCTCACAAGAAATCATTCGCTATTAATAAAAATGCTAACATGTAGATAGTACTGTACAGACCTATTCTGATACTGTAGCAAGACTTTTCACATGTGAATGTCTGTATAGAAGTTGTCTTTACTTTTAAAGCTTTAAAAAGCAAATTCCCATATCGTCTGTGGCATTTTATAGACACATCAGCTGGGCTAAGCAGGTAGCAAACTTTTTCTAAAGCATAACCTAGCTATGCAAACAGTATGAAGTCCAGGACAGTAATTGCTAAGCCCTGGTCTACAGTAGTTATGTCTATGTTATGAGTGTTAAACAAGCTAGAGCATTTGTACTGGAAAAACAATTGCATTGGCATGTTCACATTACAGTAGCTCATCAGGAGAAAAGACTAGAATTAAACATCATTTTCACTTCCTACTTGCAACCTAGTGAGTTCACCACGAGATGTCAGTATTGAGTTGAGATAATGTTGAACAACTTTAATGTTAGTGCAGTTACTGCAAATCACATCTTATCTAAAAATATTTTTACAAAACAAAATAAAAATGTTTTAGCCGGTTATTATTTAAAAAAAATTCCCCATTAACAGCATTTTAATTAATAATGAACGTACATCTTGCAACTATGCCAAATTTCCTGTATGTAATCAAGCCAAACTATTTTAGGCATTTCTAATTTTATACAGAAAAATTAAACACTGCAGAAGGTTAGGATGAAAACATGGTTGTATTCCCAAGCTCATCGGAAATGGACATTTGAGACGAAGGTCTGCCAGCACCATTTATGAACAGGGGCAACACCAAAGTCCAGTCATAAGCAACTTCAGGTAAGAACTTATATAACTTCAGATGTGCATGAAGTTCTGTCTCTAACAATCTATTTAAAGTTTTAAAACTTGTTTTAAACGTACATGTCTGTGAGTGCATATTGTTTTTATGTCCTGTGTTTTTGATGGTTATGAACTTGTAACGAGAGCTGAATACTGAGGGCCTTGCTCAAAAGTTTACAGAACTTTAACTATATAGCAATTAATAAGCTCCACACAATTAAAATTTTAAAATAATTTTTTTTAAAATAAAATAGCATGCTGTTATAGAACATTAATCAGCAACATGGCGGTGTCCTAAAAAGTAGATAAAAATAAATAAAATAAATAATAATAATAATAATAATAATAATAATAATAATAATAATAATAATTTAAAGTTGCAAAGCTCTGACACAAAACACTTTTTTTTACATGACATAAAATATGTTTATCATTTCTATTTAGCCTTTAGATTGTGTTGTTCATTGTACAAGTGTTTGTAAATAAGGTGTTACTATAAAAATCATACCATGTCTTTTAATCTCTAAAGCTGCTGTTCTACTTTAATATTTCATTCAATTATCTTTAGCTATGGTTACAGCACATAATTTGGTGGATGATTTATGTGTGAAAATGATTCCTCAAGCTCCCAGAGCCACTCATTCATTCATTCATTCATTCATTCATTTATACTGAGTCCTAGAACACGCCCGTGCCATCACCCATTAGAAAAAAACTCCATAAATGTTATAACCTGGTCATTCAGGTCATCAGCTGACTTCATTTTATTGCCACATCACATTTCTGAGCCAAGACCTGAGTAACTGAAACAACCCCAGATCATCGCACTGCCTCCAGAGGCTTGTACAGTGGCCACTATGCATGAGGGCTACATCACTTCATGTTCTTTCCTCCTCACCCTGATGTACCCGTCCCTCTGGTATAGGGCCAGTCTGGACTCATCACACCACATGACTTTTCTTTTTTTCTGATTAGTCTCACTCACAAGTTTACATGGTCACCAGGCATTTACATGGTAATTTCCCCTATCTTCTATCTCCTAATTTTTTTTAAACCAGGCAGTGAGAATTTAACAGTATTACAAAGTACTATAAGATAACTTATTATCAATTTATCATCAAAACAAATTAACTTTTTTTCTTCGCTAATCACATTTATAGTACAACCATTAATAAACAACCATTTTTTATACAGCTTTTTTTTTTGTTTGTTTTTCTCTCTACAGGTTAATAAGACAAAAGTTAAAATATATACAGCTTGTTATGTTACTGAGATATCAGCAGCCTTACTGTGCATCTAAAAGTTACAACTCTATCAGGTAAAATGCACAAAACTAAAATAGTGTCTGGAAAAACTCCTTTTTTTCCTTTTCTTTTTTCTTTTTTAATCAAGTATATATAAGTAATCATAAATTAGCTGTTACTAGTATATATTAATGTATTACAATGAGCATGTTAATGTAAACCTGTGATTTGAAATCGGCTGGCACTACTGTTATGGAAATGAATAAAAACCAGTAGTAAGATTGAAGAATTTAACAGTCTGTATAAAAAATGTAAAATAAAATTATAATAACCATGACAAGTATAACAACTTTGCAGGGATCTGCTACGGTAATCCTCTAAAGCTTACTGTTTTTGTGTTTGTGTAAAAGTGTGTGTGTGTGTGAGTGAATGTGTGTAAGAGAGTGTGTGTGTGTGTGTGTGAGAGAGAGAGAGAGAGAGAGAGAAAGAGAGAAAGGCTTCACAGAACTCACCTCAGCCAGTCTATTAAGTTGCTGCTATAATTTGGCGTTCAGTAGGAGGTTTTGCTTGTAGGTCGTGTGCCGGCTGAATGCGTCCCCAGCCGCCAGACCCTGCTTCATTAAAGCATGCCTGTAATTGCTGCACTCCAACACAAAACGCCTTGTGTCTGTACATTTGCAAATTTAATTTAACCTTATCCTCTCCTTCCCAGACCCCTTGTGTATCTCCATTTTGTTTACCACAAATTAAACTTGCCCTGATTGTTTACCGGCCGTGGAGTCCCACCACATTTTCTATAACGCTCATTTCTTTATTTTAATAATCGCAGAGCTGGGAATCACGTATGTGCGGTGCTCATCTGCATGAAAATTGTACAATTAACTTTTGATTAAGCAGCTTGTTCAGGTTTTTTCACACCTCTCTCTCTCTCTCTCTCTCTCTCTCTCTCTCTTTGCTGTTTCCCCTTATGTGCAGCAGTGTAATGGCTAGTCTGAATTTTAATAAACACCTTTAAATTAGGAGCAGTCCTTCCTTTGACTGGTGACAATGTGAGTATGTTGAATAAGCTCGGGATAAGAACAATAGCACAAGCTGCCGGTTTGGGGTGTCATCTTTAAATATGCAGAGATGAAAGCCTTGCGATTTGCCCATCAAAACAAATAAGAAAGGAAGCCACTAATTCTGATGGCAAAGTGTCAAGTGCTCTGGCAACATGGAACCTCCCCCATCACTGACACACACACACACACACTTCACCCTCCTTCTGCATTGTTAATGATGCAGGGCATTGCTGATGAGCATGAGCATGTGTTAATTTGTGTTAGTGTGTGTGTGCATGTTTGTGTTTGTATTATGGGATGTGGGATTGCAGCCTCACTGATTTTCCTACATCACGCCATACACACTTATCTCAAAGTCTGACTACAATTAGAAGGAACAAAAGCTATAGAATGACTTTTTCATCATCCCAAGGCTGCACCAGCAGAGTGAGATAAAGGTGTTGGGAGCAAGAGGAAACTCTCTCTAGACCACGAGCGAGGCTGCAGCCTTCGATTACACTTGAACCTTTTATACAAGTGTCTGTAACACCACGCACACAGAAAGGTCAGACTTTTCTTTGACCCACTGAATAGTGTCTTCACACGTTTTTCTTGAAAAGATAATCTTCTTTGTAAGGTCTAACAATGGAGGAGGGATTTCGAATATCTTTGTAAACACGCTGAATGACATTTTCTCTTTCATTTTGATAGACACAAAATATATTTTTGACTTTTTAAAATCCAAAATATATTTTTGATCCAAAATATATTTTTGAGTTTATAAAACTTCAGTGTATGTATAGTATGCAGTTGGTTATTACTGCAGTTTCTCACCTTCAGCGTTTGAATCTTGTCTACAGTCTTCACATAATAAGCATGTAGGCTAATTGGCGTTTATGAATTGCCCGCAATAATATTTGCTGTATGAATGTGTGTGCTTGGGGTTGGGGTCCTCAGCAATGTGACTTACCCTTACAGCAATGGTGGTGGCATGGAGCAATAGGTCATTGCAATCAACCACTGGATGCTATGATGCTTAATAAAGATGAATAAGATGCATGTACGGTGAGTAAACTTATGACTATTTATTATGCGTACAGTAGCATCCATGTATCCATCTGTTTTTCTAGCTATCTATCCATCCAATCATTTATCCATCCATCCATCCATCCATCCATCCATCCATCCATCCATCCATCCATATATCTATCTACATACCAATCCATATATGATCCACACAATATATATTTATATATCTAAACGTTCATCCATATATCTATTCAAGCATCCATCTATTTACTTATTTATTTATAAGATCCATCCATCCATCCATCCATCCATCCACATACACATCTTTATGTAACCTAATCAATATATCCAGATATCCAACCATATATCTATTCTTGGATCCATCCATTTATTCATGTATTTACTGTATTTATTCATATCCATCCATCCATCCATCCATCCATCCATCCATCCATCCATCCATCCATCCACACATACATCTATTTAATTCCTGAATGTTTTTACCCATCAATTAATCTATATGTTACAGTATATGCACCCATATATCTACCTATTCATTCATTCACTTTTTTTATCTGTATACCTCTCCATCCAGGTTTATGCCAACCATATGTCCATCTTTCCATGCATCCATCCATCCATCCATCCATCAAAATGTCCATACATCCATACATCCATCCGTCCATTTAATGGGAATGATGTTAAAACTAGATAAGATTTGATAAGAATAGCAGAGTAACTGATACAGAGCATCTGGAGCTCTTTGTTTCATATATGACAGCTTCAGACACTTCAGACTTTGAGCTGCGTCTCTGTTAGAAGCTGCGCAGATGTGGTTTTGGGTTGGCTTTCTGCAATGTTTTCATTGAGTGAAAAGAAGAAGAAGAAGAAGAAGGGGAAAAATGTTACAATAAAAGAAGTACGAATTGTCAGCTCTGAAGATGCAGCTTGCTCCACAGGGGAAAAGCAGAGAACGCAATTGGCAAGAGATCTTTCAGAGAGAAAGGGAGAGAGGGAGAGAAAGAGAGAGAGAGGGAGAAGGAAAGGGAGAGGGGGAGAGGGAGAGAGAGAGAGTAACAGGACGAAAGCTGCAGAAAAGATAAAACGAGCAGAGTGCTTTTTTCCCTCTTCACTGATGGCTGGCAACAAGGCCTGAATGGCGGTAAAAGAGGAATATGTGATAGGTCATGTGTTGTATAATGAAAGAAGCTGAGACAGGAGACAAGTTGGAAGGCAAGGTGATTCCCATCCTCGGGGGGGCTGTGCTCCAGGATTCACAGAGACGAAGAGAGAGAAGGAGAGAGGGGAAGAACCAGACACTGGGTTGATCTATAGTTTATAAACTGACCAAAATAATTAGCATTAAAATTAGATTTGAGGACTCAACTTGACAGAGGAGGAGACGAGAGGCTGGCATTCGACTGAGCGCTTCAAATTCCCACGACTGTCCTGTCTGCGTTCACACACTCAAACACACACACACACACACACACACACATGCACACACACACACACGCACACATACACGCACACTCTCACACGCACACACACACATGCACACACGCACACATACACGCACACTCTCACGTACACACTCACACACGCACGCACACACATACACACACAGTTTTTTTCTTTATCTTTTTATACATTCTCTTTTATTTAGAAAAATTAAAGCAGTAACACACTGAGTACATCTGTACATCTAGCTCCTTTCTTTCTTTCTTTTTCTTTCTTTCTTTCTTTCTTTCTTTCTTTCTTTCTTTTTTCTTTCTATACTTTATGAACATTGTTAAATTAAATGTAATTTAAAACATCTTACTTAAAAAAGTGTTATAGGGTTAAGCTCTGAAATCAAATTAATTCATCGCACTTACTGAATATGCTAACAAACAAACAAACAAACAAACAAACAAACAAATAAATAAATAAATAGAAAAGAAAGAAAGGCCACCAGGTTGTTTTCTTACTCAATCCTGACACTGTGCACTTGCAGAAGCTCTGTAAGAAAGAGAAAGAGACTCTTGGGCTGCTGTCCAGGCCCTGCTAAGAGGGCATTGTTCAAACACAAGAGCCGAGGTCCTGGGAGGGAGATATGGCGGATTTAGCGCGGGGACTGGCAGTGCAGCTGGAGAGGGGAGAAGAGGATTGAGGGGAAGAGCAGATTAGCGATGTCGGCCCTGGAAGACTCCACATCGGGGCCCCTCCTAAAATTTATCTCCTTACGCATGACAGCAGCAACAAAGAGAACAGCGCTAATACTCAGGGCCATGAAGCAGAACCTGTAGAACCCACAGCCTTACTCTCTCTCGCTCTCTCTCGCTCTCTCTCTCTCTCTCTCTGTCACACGTCTGAGCAGACAGACAGCTCCTCTGGGAGCCACCAGGGCAGAGGATGCGGAGGGAAAGAGGAACTTTGATGTAAGCTTGTAATCGTGGAGCTGCAGCCTTGATTGCGGCCTGACAAACAGCAAACAAAAGCTTGTCAGTCAAAAGTGCAAAAACAAACAAAATATAAAAACAGGGGCCAACGCCAGCGAACGGCACTTCAAACGCGAACACTGTAAAAGTTATGTCTGTGTCTACAAGGAGGCAATAATTGCCTCTTTGTTCTGTAGATTTGCTGCTCCAGCTGAAAAGAAATCAAACAACAAGTAAATAGTGGCTGAAAGACATTTTTAAATAAGCGCAATTGAGCTTGAAGCTCACAAAGACAGTCAGAACATAACGCGGCAAGTTTGTCTAAAACGTTACTGCTATTGTTTTTTATTTGTGGTATTGATGCGTGGCCAAGTCTAAGATAGTAAGTCATTAATAACACTATTTATACATTTAAAATGATTATTTGATTTTGGAATCGCATCATAGTTTAATTACTTGGTTTATTTTTGATCATTGAATCATGCATGAGAAGCTAGAAAATGAAATTACGATGTTGATCATTTGATCTTATTATATTCACAAATGATTATATATTTTTTTCAAATAAGTGTAAGGGAAGCATTCTAATGTTGTTCATGAATAAAGTTACCGCTCATAACACTTTATACTAGTTACAGTACATCTGGCAAATTGTTGTAAATTGGCAAGTAAGAGATCTGGCATAAAAGAACAGATATAACATACAACATCTCATTAATTACTGTATTTTGAAAAAAACAACAACAACAAACAAACAAAAAATCAAAGTGAAAAAGCTTTAAACTAGCCAAACCAGAGTAAACTAATAAACTCAATATGATTTTAGCAACATAAAGGCTTTCTTTCTTTCTTTCTTTCTTTCTTTCTTTATTGAACAGACTGAGGTTTTAAAAATCTTTATTGTCAGAGGTTGGGTCAAACAGAAAGTTAATTAGATAAGAAATAAAATGCAATAAATTCCACTTTAGAAAAACAACATAAAAAAGATTGTAATTTTACCAAGTACCTGAGAAATCCATTCTATGGACTAGCAACAATTACAGTCTATTATAAATTACTGACACTGCAGACTCCGCCCACAAGTGTTAAAAAAACTTTATTAACAATCAATTTACATATTATTAAAATATGTTCTTTTTTTTTTTTAATCTTAACTAAGTCTTATTTTATATGGATCGTTACCATACACCTGTGTATAAGCTGTTATAACAGACACAGTCATATATTACAACAAGAGCATAAATATATATCATCTAAAAATTAATCCACACCTCCTGATCAAAAAATGTCAAGAACTGAACAGCACTGTGGTATAATCCGGATAAGTTAGGTTAAGTTTCTTGGCAGGACTTTTAAAATGCACTGCTTCAGCTTTCTGAAATTTGGTTATGTAAGGTGAAATTAGATGCCGCTTTGGCTGCGAAATGATTGAGGGAAAAGAAGAATGTCTGGTCTGCTCTCAAACCCGACGTCTTTCATCCTTAATTAAAGCTGGACGTTTGAAGTGGCACAGTCACTCCAAACTGACTCATATCTGACAAGACAGAGCTCTGACAGTTAACAGAGCAGAGAAGTTTTACTCCCAGAGCTCCATGAATTAAAAATGAGTCTCTATAATGACTCATTATTGGCATAAAGCAACTTTTAATTAACTAATAGTCCAATAATGTGGGCGCAGTCATGCTGAATTTTGAGTTCATGAAGCTGGAAATTAGAAGCTAGCAGCAAAATTTGGATCAAAGCGCAATTTGAAACTATTTTAAACTATTTTTCAAGAGGAAATGCGATCATTAACAAACCTAATGTGAAATATGAGAAATTATGAGGGTTTAGCATCTGTTGTATCCCTGCGTTCAGAATAGCGACAATCTCTACAGGCCCACTTCAATATCTCAACATCAAGGAAAACCGGTCCGTCATTCAGAAGGAGAAAGGATGGCGTGAAAGTGAATAAAGGAGTCTCGAGGGATGTGGGCCATGCAGGGAGAACCTGCAGGTGATGAAGATGTATACATAGGTCTACATCTCATCTGCTGTGTCATTTGCATCATGCATCAGCCTAAACCTATCAGTGGCTTGGATGAGACAGACGATCAGTGAGAAATTGCATTAGCTGGCTGTGAGTGATGGCGAAAGCAGTGTGCTAGCTGGGTCCATGTCAAGCCCTTTAATGGCTTGCTGTTTCGACCTTCTTAAGTAGCCAAATCTTTATTGAGTGTTGGGCCGCTGGGACACTTTAGCCTTTGAGAAGGTTGCTCTAGTTACTATTGCTTTAGTGGATAAAACCCGCAAGGACGTTCTTTTAACTTGTTTGGACTCAGACTGTTGTGTTTTATTTGATTTAAAGGCACCAGGGGGGGAAAGGCTAATTTAAACAGGTCTGCTGTGGCTTTCATTTTGGACTTTTTAACTTGAAAAAGGCAGGCAGGTGATCTTTAGACTCTCTCTTTTCTGCTACACCCAGACAGGTTAGATTTTATCCAAACAGCTTTTACTCTGCCCTACATTGGACTATAGACACCTGTCTGTCCCCCTGAGGCTTTTCTAGCATCAATCCTCAGAAAAAGCAGGGCTTAAAAATAGTAGCTTAACAAGTATAAATAACTAGACTTGAGCAAATACAATGAACATGATCACCTTTTACCTGGACGAGTATTTGTAAGGAAGCAACGATGTAATATTATGGGAAGTGTTGTTTAAGATGATTGTTTCAAATATTAGTAGATATTTTCACTTCATTGGGAAATGACTGCATTCAAGTTATATGTCATATGATTTCTATGTTCTTAGATATAAGCCTATATATAGTTTTTCGTGTATCATTGTAGTCTGTAGAAATAATAAGAGATTTTTTTGCAATGCAATAAAATATATTTGAATATAATCAAAGAAGAAAGCTAAAACTACAAAATAACATTTTACTATTACTTTCCATGAAATTTTACTCTAAAAGAAAATGTATAATAATGGTAGTAGTAGTAGTAGTAGTAATAATAATAATAGAAAGTTGTAAAACATTATATCATTCTGTTAAAATGTTTAGTTCCATTGTATATATTTTTATATTTATATTTTACTAAAATTTTATTTTTTTTGTTTATTCTTACATTTTCTTTATTGCTTCTGATCTTGGAAAGCTACCAAACTAATTTTGTTGCATTACTACAATAACAATAAAGTCTCTTTATCTGTAAATGTTGTGATATTTTTCAGCATTCGTGAATATTTTAAACAGATGGCTTTTGATCTAGGTCATGTATTAAAACTACCTAAAACACACACAAAAAAGCAATCATCATTATGTTTAAATTGTGCTAAATTAAAAATTTAATTAAATGACCTAAGAATCATAACAACCAACAGCATCACCAAGTAGCCACTTTCCTAAAACTGCACTTCTTAACATGTCCACAGGATGGCAGTCTTAAGCTATGAATTCAGAAAAAGTCCAAGTTACTCTTTCTGACTTATTTCAGTAACCCAACACAGTGGATTTTGCAAACTGTTTTACCCCTATTACTACCCTGTCTGTGTCCAAGAAGGAAATCTGGCATGTGTTAAGACATAAATTCCATATGTTTGTATGAATACCTGATAATGCTTTGACAGTACACCAGACTGACAGGACTGAGAGGGAGCATGTGCACCCTTAATGGACCTTCCTAGAATCTGCACGGTGTGTAGCCCAGTCGAACAACTTTCAAAGTCACAAGTATTTCCGTTATTGAAATGTGAGGAAGTGGCTCTGTTAGGCGGAGAGGGCCAGAAAAGATGTTGACCTTTAGTTAAATCTGATGGGGAGCCGTGGGAGAGAGGGTAATTGTGAGAGGAGGCGGCAGGATTGGACCGGAGCTGGAAAGGGAAAATGGGAGTCAATAACATGTTCCAGATCTTCCAAACGGACAGAAGGTCAAGTACACTCACTTAAACAATGAGTCTGCAGACCAAAACCATAAATCCACCCCCAGCTTTCCTCCACACCCCGAGCGATCCCTCGGCTGCACGTGTGTCTTCATTTCTCATGTTGACCATGTGACTGTAGATATGAGAACGTTTGTATGAACTTAAGAGAATCATAAAGACGTGTTTTTGGTCTGTGCTTATGAAGTGATACTTGATCTTATTTAGCAAATGATCAAATTTAGATCTCATAGGTAGGTAAGGAACATTTGCAACGTTTGCAACATTCCACAGAAATGGACACTCATGGACATTACTCATCTGTGCACACACCCCTACGCACTGTAGACCGGACAATCATGGACATAACACATTTGCACACACAATGCACATTTGCACACACTTGCACACATATTGCACATTTGCACAAACAATGCTCAATTGCACAATTCAGGACAATTGCGCACTTCATTCATTCCACATATTATTTGCATTTAAATTAATTTTTGTCTGTACTGGTATGTTTATATTTCTTATATCTTAAAAACTTGTATATTTTGTTCAACTTTCTTATAGTTAAGATATTTATTTATTTATTGCCTCTATTCTATTTTTATATTTCTCGTTATTATTTCTTGTAAAAAAAATTAAATAAATAAAATTATATATATATATATATATATATATATATATATATATATATATATATATATATATTTTTTTTTTTTGGAGGTCACGGGTGGTCGTGTAAGCATTTTACTGCATATCGTACTGTGTATGAATGTATATGTGACAAATACAATTTGAATTTGATTTGAATTTGATTTTTGGATTTCCATGACACATTTGAAAGGTTTGGAGATTAGGGTTAGGGAAGGAGTTGAATGATTTTTTTCTTTTTACTCAGTAAGATCAAATTCTTTTTTTTTTTATTCAAGGTAAATGCTTTTAATTACTGTATATAACTCTTTCTATATAGAACTATTGCTATGCTTGTGACTCATGATTTTAACAATTTCCAAAAACATTGTTTTTGTCTACAGTATATCACGTTCACATGCTTCAGTGGATTATCTCATTCAATAATGTAACACTTGTACCTAAAATCTGATGATGTAACCTCAAACACTGTCCGGGCTCATTGTCCCCATCCTCCAATACACAAAAGCATTGATTGACTTGATAGTTTACAGTTTTGAAGAGTAATGATTTATAATCTCATTATTTTGAGTCTGGTTCTTCTCAAGGTTTTCGTTCTCGTGTTGTCTCAGAAAGTTTTTCCTTGACACTGTCACCCCTGTCTTGCTCATTAAGGAACCAAAAATCTAGACTCAGATTCCCGATGCACTGCTTTGTGTCAATGTCTGTTGTTCAAAGCTTTATTTCAAACACAATTGAATTGACTATAACAAGTGTGCATGTAGGAGATACATGTAATTCATAGCAACGTGACCTCCTCCTCTGAGTCTCCATCAATAATTTTGAATTTTCACCCAGACATAGGTTCTTTTCCCCTCCTGAACCTATTTAAACCTCATAAAAATCTCAGTCCTGGTGAGATAGACTGGAGATCTAATGGAGACAGAGGTTTAATTCCGAGGCTGAAAATGGGTCTCTGAGGGTGTGAACCCCCCTCATCGTGAACTAACCTGCAAACTGCTCACAACGATATGAACACTTTTGTCTTCCGTGATCAAAGCGCGGCAGCAAAGTGCTTGAAAGAACAAGCTAAAGTGAAATATAGATGAGTGGCCTGGTTTTGATGAAGCCAGCTCTAAGTGAGCATGTCTATGTGTGTGTATGCGTATGTGTGTGTGTGTGTGTGTGTGTGTGTGTGTGTTAGGTAGGATCAGAGCGGTGGAATGTATTTTGTTAAGGAGTGCCATTCCTGTTGCCCTCTGCACTCTTAACTCTGTTCAGGAGTTTGAGATGGTTGCATTTGCATATATAAATGATGGTGTCTTATGTAAGGTGATGTGAAGGGCTTTTATATAAGCTTATGCACAGAAATAGAGAGTAGAGAGCAGAGCCCTGACCCTGCACAGATTTATTCAAGTGTCCTCATGTTATGATGGAAAAAAGACAGTGAGGGGGAAGAAGATGGAATAAGAAAAAGGGAGACTTTGGCTGGAAGAGAAGGAAAAAAAGTGACAAAGAATGATGAGAGCATGCTAGTAAAAGATAGTTATTCTATAGTTATTGTAAATTTAAAACAATGAACGAAAAATGCCGGATGAGTGTAAGCTGAATGGAAATCCATATTCATTCATCTTTCATTTTCATTCCTTTGGGATTCAGAGAGGTTTTGAGATAAATTCCAAATAGCAAAACTGAGCTGTGCCTTTTTATTTTACAAATGCATCTCATCCAAAAATGCATCTTACTAATATATAAAAATAATAATAATTTAAATAATCCATGTCGTTTTAATGCATTGTCTCACAGTGTGAGAAAATGTGAATAACTCAATTTTGACCAAAAAGTCAGATAGAATCTTATAATTCCAAAGGGATGAAAGGGATGAAAGGGATTTAATTTCTCTATTAAAGTTTACAGAGGGAAACTTACACTTTTTAATAATGCTTAATGTTTTTCAGAGGATAAGAAGCAATGCAATAACTTTAGTTTCTCTTGAATTTGAAATCACACAGCTTCTAATGCATCCTCATCAAAAAGAGCTTTTTTGGTTTTTGTATACTGTAAGTGTTTGTAAATGTTTTTACTGATAACTTGCTACAAAATGTGAATTTACTAAATTGATAATGCAAATAACACCAACATTTAAATATAATTTTTTTTAAAATTTTTACAGAGTATTTACTGTGCACATACAATGCAGAGTACATGTTATATAAAGTCACATCTAATAATGTCACATCTACTGTATGGTCAGGGGAAACATAATCATATAACTCATGTACAGTATTAGTACACAGTATCATAGATTGGCACACAGTACACAACATTTGTTTGGTGTTTAATTAAAATTTGGCTGTTATATTAAATTAAAATATTCACTTATTAAAAAATATGTGAAATGTAAAAGAAAATAAAAGATAAACATAAAGTATGTGATCATGTGCAGTGTAATTTACATGTGCAGTCTAAATTGTAACTTGCATGACTTGCTTTGCACCAATTGGTTTCCTAGTGAAAACTAACTCAGGTATGACCTTTGATGCCTGCTTAAATAAAAAATGCAACTATAGTCTATTTTTTTTTTATTGTTTCGTGCATAAAATTGAAGGTTTTAAAGAAAGAACTCACTTGTACATGTATGTGCCTGAAGGTTATATGACATACAGTTAGCGCCTCTTTTACTGCACAATGCAGGAGAAAATACCTCCGAAACCATTTTTGATCCTGTGCATAGGTAATATTATCCATGATTAAAATTCCTATCAAAGCTAGATTTTAGATGAATATAAATAGATCAAAATAATTATGTAAGTAAGAAAAAAAAACATTATTTTCTTAATTTGAGATTTTAAATTAAGGTTTATTAAGTTATAGGAAAAATAATAAGTGGTGTGATGTCCTGAAGTTGATTATTTTCATAATAACCTCATTTCCCAAAGTTTATTAAAGACTATTCTTCTTATACTGCAAGCAATTATAGCTAATGATAAAAAAATATATTTTTTAAAGAATAAAATGTTTATTTAATCTATTTATAGTTATATCTAATGTCATGGAATCTCATGAAACTGGTAAATTTCTTTTATCACTTGCATCATAACAGCTTTAAACATTCATTTCCTCTCGAGTCCTTTTGACAAAATGCAACTTGTCATGTTTATGACAAACCACTAACCTGTCCGTCTTCAAGACTTTTCTCACAGCATGATTTCTGACTGTTACAAATAGCTAACCCAAGACAAAAAAGGCTGCATACAAGTATATATTTGTATAAACTTTATTATTTTTGTATTACTTTTTTAAGCATGTACTACTGTCAGAGCTGCTGAAATGAAAATCATCATCTTCTGACCAATCAGACTGGAGAATGCATCATAGTTGGAAGATGTAAATGAACACTAAAGCCCTGTAAAGATAGAACTCCAGTTTCCAAAGTGAGTACATTTCATGAGTTAAAAACAGCCACAGGAGCAAGTGGAAGGTAGAAAAAGTCCTGACCGCAGGAAACTCCACTCTGAGGACTGATGTGATGCCTTTGAGGAGTTGAGAACCATGTCTCAGTCTCTCTCAGGTGACATACTCCTGTTTGGGATACACAGCTTTCCCTTGCTGCTCAGTACTATAGTGTGTGGGGCTGCAGAGCTCTGAGCTCTCTTCACCCTCATCACCTGCTGGAGAGCCCAGCTGGGGAGCTTAAGCTGTCGATAAAACTCATTACAGCAGCTAGGGGAGGTGTGGCAGCCATGTTCTCAGGGACAGCACAGGTCCAACATCATGCAGGAGCTCTGTCCGTCTCTGAGGGATCTTTCTCCTGGATGATCCTCCTCATCCTTTCCGACCTGAGCTCTCTCCACTGGGGAGAGCATGCATGAGTCCTAGACCTCACAGAGACTTCTCTGTACAAAGGTAGATCCACTCAGGGAACAGAAATTCTCGGTAAAATCTATCGGTTGCTTGACTTACTGTACACGCTTTATCTCTTACTGCAAAGGTAGTTGATCAGGGAAAATGTGTTTGGTACTCATCATTTGATAAGAAGCTCTCACTTGGATTTCTATGTACTGAAAATACATTTAACAGAATACATAAAACTTTATAAAATGCCACTCATATTACACAAGGTGTTTTAAAATAGTTTTATATATGTATTTTTTTCATCTGTTTTTTGTATTATAGTTTTTGGGAGCATTTTTGGGGGTTTGTTGGGATGTGTACGTTTATGGGATGTTTGTCTGGGTATCTAGGTTTTTGGGGGTGTTTATTTTTTGGGGATGATTTTTAATAGGGGTTTGTCAGGGTATTGTGGGAGTGATGGGGCATATTCAGAGATTGAGGGGGTTTCTGGGGGGTATTTAGGGTTTAAGGGGAGTTTTTTAGGGTTGTCAGAGTTTGGTCAGTGCTTGTGGGGTTATTCACAGTTTTTTTTTTTTTGGAGGGGGGTCTTTGGTCTTTCTCTTTTTTGTGGTCAATTCACTCACTCACTCATTGTATTTACCCTCATACAGGGTCACATGGGGCCTAGAGCATCCATCGCAGGGTACCCACAAATACACTCACATGTTCATTCACATTATGGGCAATTTGGGAATGCCAACTAGCCTTATGTTTGGACTGTGGAAGTAAACCAGAACACCCAAAGAAAATCCACCAAACATAAGAAGAACATGCAAAATTCCACCAACACAGACCCGGGAATCGAACCCAGACCCCGACGTGCCAGCTGACAATGCTAACCAATAAGCCACCCTTGGGTTATTCAATCAGTGTTATAGAATTCACCACAATTATTGAACTTTGAGACCACAGATTTGAGCCACTCTGTTGTGGAGAACATAAAAATCTATGTTGAAACACATAATAAAGTAAATTATCAGAAGTTGATCTGGCCTGTAGTAACTGTGTCATTTCTTTATAGGGTCAGTACATTAATTCATAGAGTTTATATTTTGAATAATAGTGCTAACTATACATTATAAAACATCACGGGAAGGTACAAATGAAAGTAATAACTCAGTTACCCTGAACCAACTCTGACCTGGATAGAGTAGTTACTGATGAATGAATAAATGAGGCAATTGTGGTGTTTTTGGAAATGATTATAAACTGGTAGGTATAAGTGTTAGTCTCTCACTTTGCCAGAACTCAAGGCAAATTTCAGACACCTGATATGTCTTGGCTGATTGACTACATAAACAGGAAGGTCAACATTTTGTACATTTTTATAAATTCAATTTGTTAAAGTGCAGTATTGATTTAAGCACGGATACCCATGTAAAAGAAGACATTTGTGGTGGTGTCAGTCTACCAATAGCTGGCACACCAAGAATTCCTAGCAACAGAAGCCACTTGTATGCTAGTGAAGTAATCTCTGTGTCGAAATGTCCAGGGAAATGGGTTGCAGGGATGGTTTAACCTCAAACCCTTTAAAGAGCAAACATTAAGTCAAGGGCACCCACAGATCATAAATAGTGGATTCACATACACACATACACACACACACACACTGATATGTCTGACTCTCTGACTCTGCTACCTATGGGAGTCAGCATTTATACACAGACAACCACAAAACTTTATGCTCACTTGATCGGCAGGCATCACTTATAGCGCCTCTGGCTGTCAGTCTAACACTGCGTGTGCGTGTGTGTGTGTGCGTGTGTTCCATTTCTCTTTGAGCCCTCCCCTTCCCTTCCTTTCTCATCACTCTGATTAGACCGGCGCTTGTTATTCTCTCTCCTGTCAGCATGCCGGGCCTCTGATTCCAGGGGAGGCGATGGATTCCATGCTGTCACATGCCACTCTGACCGAGATCATCAGAGGAGTGACTCACAGGGGAGTCCCCACCTCCCACGTCATTTCTGCCCCAAACCCCCCCTCTAAACTTCTTCTCTTGCCCCATGCACCCCGGCTGCCCTGCATGCCCCTTTTGATTAGCTAGCAAAGTCCAAGCTGATCAAAAGCAGCCATGTGGGGCATCCAGGTATGTGCTGGGTGAGAGGGAAAGTTTAAAAAAGGGAATAAAATGGGACCTAGTGGAAGGCCCTAACACTAGGGAGGTGGGCAACACGGGTGGCAAGGTGGCTTGTGGGTAATAGGGAGGGGAAGGGATGGATTTCTTCCAGACCCTTTTTATACCAGCTGGGCTTCAGTGTAAGATGTACCACTGACTACGATCCTTAATTAGAGGCCAGAATAATCATCTCTCATCATATGACTTTTAAAAATGCCCCATCGAGAGAGCCCCTGTGAGTGCATGAAAGTTCTGAGTGCGTGTTCGGGTGTCCTAATGTCAATAAGGGGGGGTGGGAGCAGTCAGGGGCCCCTGTAACTATCTTCCACACATAATCAACTCAAATAAACCAGATGACTAGAAAGTCCTGATGAAGGATGACATGCTAAGATTCGGGAAGTCATTACCACACCGTTTCATCTCCTGACCAGCTGGGTGCAAATACTTTTTTTTTCCTTTCACACTCCCCGATCCAACCATGTCACAGCAGCATTTTGTATTTATTTATTTTTATTATTTCGGGAATGAAAAGAGGAAAAGTGCGTCCTGCTGTTCTGCAACGCAGAAGAAAGAATCAGCTGCTAAACTGTTTCCAAATTAATGGCAAGATGTTAACGAACACTTTTTGTAAATGATATGAGCTTGGACGAGAAACACATATGTAGTTCATATTATTAAAATATTATGTTATACCTTACCTTGTATGTAACCATTTAAATAGTTAAAAAATGATTTTGTTGTGTTGGGCAGGGCAGTGGCAGGTAGCAGTCGGTAGTATTGCCCTCTAGCAGGTCTAGGGTCCTTGGTCTGATCCTAATCCCATTAGATTGTGGCAGGCTGGTGGATTGTCGAAACTTCCTGTAGGTGTGAATGAATGTGCCCTGGAATGGCCTGCATTTCCATCTGGGGTAAATTCCTGGGATCGACTTCGGATCCAACACAGACTTTACTCAAGTACTAAACATGACTAAAGAAAATACATGATTTATATTTTTTATAGTTTAATTAGTGATATAGGGCTAAAATATAAATGCAAACTTTAGTGTCATTTTGTGTTCACATTGGAAAATATTTTTGAGTCTTTATTTTCTTTTAAACTGACTTTTACACTTATGTAGCAGGAGAGTCATTTTGTTGTTTCCTTATACCATCATTTTCATTTACCTTTAATCACTGGTATTAATAAGACTAAAGGATGGTAATCATCTAATACTATAATCATACATCGGATCATTGCTTTCCACTGGTCAACCAGTGTTGCATCTAAACACTTTAATAAATCAAACCTGATCCAACTACCTTCCTTTCTGGATTGGTGTATGTTGACCCTGACATAAGGGCCTGGTTGGTGAGCAGAGGTCAGGCCTGTGTGTACACTGTAATGAAATATTGATAATCAATGATGTGACTGAAATAGAGAGTGTTAGCAGTGCTTTAACTCTGGAGCTGCTCATGTTCTGTGGCTTATATATATATATATATATATATATATATATATATATATATATATATATATATAAAGAGAGAGAGAGAGAGAGAGAGAGAGAGAGAGAGCTTTTTCATTGGATTAATGCACATCTTAAAGAGGTGATCGGAAAGGTGTGAAATGCTCTTGAATATGGTGAGACCATCCTGTGTCAGAAGAGGAGAGGCATAGATTAGAAATAATTACAGCCTTAATCCTGACAGCTCTGCTTTAAAAAAAAGGGAGGAGGAGGAAGAGGAGGAGGAGGAGGAGGAGGTCATATTGGCAGGATAGAAAAGTGCGTGTGTGGGATGCATGCTCTATCAACAGTGTGGGAGTGTGTGTAAGAGTCCTAAGCTTATGGTTCTTGAGCAGGTCAGAGAGCATGGCTCATCTGAAGTCGAGACATCAGTCACTTGACCCTTGTTCTCTTGAAAGATTGCAGCCAATTCACCAAATCAGCCCTCCAGCCACCACAGCTAACTGGCTGTGTGTGTGTGTGTGTGTGTGTGTGTGTCTTTGTGTGCGTTTGTATATGTGTGCGTCGACGTCCAAAGCTTTCCCCTGATAAGTGGCTATACAAGTCGTCATCCCCTAGAGGATGTCAGATTTATTTATACAAATGTATGTTCACTATCTGCTGATAGCACAAAGGTTTGAGCCGCCCTGAACACGCTAAAAGCCTTTTACTGCGAAAGTCTATTACTCTTAATCGGATTTCCAGGAAGAGCTTTTCATGTTAATAGCTCAATTCATGTGTTAGGCATTTCTCCATGGAACCGCCGTATTACCACTGACCACAGAAAGTTGGATTGTGTGGTAGTGCAGAATTTAATATTAATCTAGTGTGTTTAATCTGATTACAGATCTGTTTATATGGCATGCAGACTTCAAATTAATCGCTCTTTTTCTTTATAAATATATAGTATATGGAAAGAGCCAAAGTTACACCTGATAAAATCAAGTAGGGGTTTAAAGGAAAGCAAAGAGGTGCTTTTTAGAGACTTAGAAAGAAACAAACTTTAGAATGTTGAATTTGTTATATTCCAGCTATCTTAAAACAATTTATATTTTATTCTTTTTTTTTTCTTCTTAAAAAATACGGAAGCCTTTCGCAATACGGAAACATGTAGTAGAAAAATGTACAAAGCAGAATTTCTGTTACCACCCTGTCTTGGATTATTTTCCAATAACTGCATGCCCTAGAGAGTTTTATTCTTGTTTTACCACAGTGACTTGCCAATGAATGCATTTTTTTCTAATGAAGCACTCACTTAGAGTTATGTTTAATACTGTGGAACATCTGCAAAACAACTCAATTTCTTTTACTTTATAACAGCTATAAACATGTGTTCCATTACTACTCTCTCTTTTTTCTTTCCTGATCTTAAAAAACACACACAAAAAAGTTTGCCACATTATAGTGAAACTGCACCTGTATACATGAGGCCATGTAACTTTAAAGAAATAATAACCTAATGTATTATTAGACTGAGGTCATTAATATAAACCTGATTAGTGCTTCAGTCTGGACCACTGAACAATGCCACTGAATCTGATTAAACAAGTTTAAGAATTCAACCAAGACACTACTACTTAATCTTGAAGTATATGCATAAACAGAATGCTATTATTTACATTATACTTAAATTACTACTTAGCTCTTATTTATACAGTATAATTTGTTATAATTTAACAATGAAAACTGCACTGCTTCGACGTGCATGTTCTAACATTAACAATTTTACTTGTATTTGTAGTAACACACCTATTATTTAATAGGAGCATGTACGTACATGACTAACATACACAATTAATACATACTGTATAGTGCAAATTAATTATAGTTACCTGTTAACATATGTTTATGCTTCCAAACAAATAATCAATTACATTTTATTAGTTTATTTGAGAAAATATATATATATATATATATATATATATATATATATATATATATATATATTACACACGAGATGCACTCTGGGAACAGAATGTATATGTGTATTTAAAGAGACTCCTGTTGCAGTGTTGAAAATAAAATCCACTGGGTGAAATCCAGAAGGGTGAAGTCAGGTACGGATATTACACTAAACAAAACCATGCTTCTTCCACCACCCGGGAATCTTTGCCTTGCTATTGCAAGCTGTAATATTCTCTTTTTTCCCCCTGTACTTTTTATTTACTTATTTATTTATTATTATTATTTTTATTTAACTCCCAACACCAGCCCCGAGAGAGGTATTATCACGAACAGGTGCACACTAATTTACTCCTATTGCTTGGAGAGCTCAGAGACCCCAGCACTGGAGAAATCTCCCAACAGCCTCCACCAGCACAAAAACATATTTAATCCTAATCGGACTGGAGTGCAATATCGCTTAACTTAAAGAGCTATCATAATGAACAGTTCTCACTTCAGAGAGGAGCAGTGCATGGACACATTTGCTCAGCCTTTATCCTGATTTCTTGTAATTTCATCACATCTTACCAAGCAGCATATAAAACTGATAAAACTTTGTCACATTCATATTTAATGGAGATCTGTCCCTAAACACTAGACCACTATGCTGACTACGCTTCACACAAGTTCATACAAATTTTTTCATTTACAGTAAATCTTACTGAAATGAGAAACATTAAACCAGCGCATTATAATTTAGTTTTTTTTTTTTTTACTTATAGAAAAGTTCAAAATCAACATGTCTAGACGTTTACTCACAGCTACTTTCATACATTGCTTGTTTTATCTCCCGGGATACCTGCCTTTAGATCTTAGGGCTGCTGTGAGATATCCCATTTTGATTGCACAAAGTTGAACCCTTTATTTAAGTTATTTTCTATAACTTTTAAAAAAGTCTGCACAAAACACTGTATTAATTTTTTTTCTATTTTACATGAACATGGTCTAAAACCCATTGGTCAGTCAAGTACTTGGTTCTCTTGAGACCTAGGAAATGCTACAAAAATGACTGGATAAAATCTTTGCTCCACCAGGACATTTACAGAAAAGAAAATGGCAGGCTCAAGGTCAGTAAAGTGCTAAATGCTGTTTGGGAGTCCCTCGACATTCCCAGGGTGCTTCGGCCCCTTTCCCCTCTTTTACTCAGAATGGAGGGGAATTTTAAGAGATGGTACACAGGGGCTTGGGCACGGCCGTTGGCCTCATGAAGATACCTACGTTAGGCTGAGTGAGAGCACTGTTCCCCCCTTCCTCACCTGCAGATGACCGGTACCAGATGAGGAGGTCTGGCTGTAGCTGAGACTGACTCTGTCTCTCAGTGTTGTCAAAAGAGACTGAGCGGAAAATCCAGCTCCCTGAGGCCCCGGCTTTGTGCAGGAACATCTTAGTGCAAACCAAATCAGAGTTGGGTAACTGCTCAACATGCCCACATTTAAGTGATGTATTGCAGCCTTTTACCATTTTAAGGATTTTTACTCTCAATCATCAGGAGAATACTTGCTTTTCCGCTTTCCTGTCTGCTTCCTTTTTTCCCCTTTCTTGTCTTGACAAGGCACAAAGACTGCAAAACTATGTGTCCTATTTTTCCATTTTTTCCACTAGACTGAAATGCTTTCAAGAAGTACAATTGTAATATAGATGCTTTTTTTTTGCATGTATTATTCCTATTATTCTTATTCTACTTCTTCTTATAAATACCAAAGCACTGCAAGAGAACTTTGAGGTCTATAACTAAGGTTGCACAAAACAGTTACAGTAACTATAACAATCATATCTATTTGATTAATATTTAAATCACTGACTATTACTGAACTGTTTAGGAAAAGATTTTTTACCTTAGGGCTAAAATTCCTTTACTTTAGGTGAGATATAATATATATCAAAAGAAGACTGTTTCTTAGTCAAGGAAGAAAAATACAAACTAAATAAATAAATAAATAAGAAAGAAAGAAAGACCTGACCCTTTTATAATGTGTGTGTCTCTATGCTGACATTTAAAAAAAGAAAAAAAAAGAAAACGAAAAAAGAGCCTTGGGAAAACACATGAGTGACAGGACTACATGTTAAAGCCCATCACTTCATTTTAAGCCTGCGATTGTGAAATAGAGAGTGACACAGTTGCATTTAAAATCTCCTTTCACCTCCCTCGAAGGCGAGGCTTTTTTACGGCCACTAGACACACCGTGCAGATAAAAATAACCCCGGTCCAGGAGGCTGACACTTTAGTAAGACAATGGCCTGGAAATCAGCGCTAACTTCTCAGTCACACTCTTGCAATGATGTGTAAATTGCAGCTACTGTACAGTATAAGTATATGTACAGTAGAGCCTTTTATTCCCTTTCCTCTGGAAATAGCATTGTCCGTAAAGTATGCATTTGTCACTACACGGTTCTGAGCTGTTGATTTGATTTCAAGGTAAGTAGTACGTTTGAGAGTAAATTGTATTTTTGGCTGTGCAGGCTGAACCTGAAGCTAATCTGACTAGCTGTAATCTGGTTTTCTGGCTGAAGATTTGTGCTGCCGTGGACTTTCTCAATCCATCCCACCACACACACACACACACACACTGTCTCAGTGGTGTCCAAAACACTGCTGTCTCAGGTTTGGCATCTGTGCTTTCGTATTTGTAAAAATCCTGGATGTCTCATTCTGCTGCTCTGTGTTTTCATGCCAAGGCACCATGTCAAAGAGACCGAGCGCCTCAGTACACTCACCAGCACGTGCATAAAAAAGGTATTACACAGATCTGTATGAAATGCCAATGAGATTATTACTGCAACACAGGAAGGGAGAGAAAAATGGAAAAATTGTTGCTCAGCACACAACAAAAAAACAAAACAAAAACAAATGTGTTTATAAAAACTGACATGAAAAAAAAAGGTAGGAAAAAGGACCTCATTTTTTTTCTCCTCTAACACCCTTTCGCACCCTGTCCTCCCCACCCCCCCCCCTCTTTTTTTTTTCCACAATGCATTCCTGAAACATAACTTGCCGAAAGTTTGTGCTTGCCTGGTGGATTTTCATTTCAGATGTTGCCAACTCAAGGGCATTTGGACCAATCAATATCTGTCTGTCTTCTGGCACACACAAAGTTGGCTATTAGAAAAGAGCTTCTTATAGCAGGCTCAGCCAATGCCATTAGCCCTAGCCTTAGGGCACTTCTATCCACGAGACGAGAGCGGCACCTGCCCCCCCTCCCCTCCCCCACCATTAAGCAGCTCCCATGGGATGTCATTTGGACATATCGGGCAAAGAGCACTTCTTTATTCTTTCTCTTTTCTACACCCAGACTCTACCAAAAATCAATAAATCTGTTCTTTGCTTATTTTCAGAACTTTGCTTCAATATAAGCAGGACTTACCTTCCAGCTACAAACTACTGCTACAGGAGGTCATTTTCCCCACGTCTCCCTCTCTCTCTCTCACACCCTCTCCCTGTCTCTCTCTCCTTTTTGTTCTCTGTGATTTTTATCCAAAGCCCCAATTTAAAAGCAAATAAATTGGGAAACGATCTGCTCCTCATTTTGTTCTTCTGAGATTAAAAGGCTCCCCTTAAAGGAAGAACGCTCGCTGTCTTTTCCCGGCGTCTCAGAGCCCTCTCGCTCTGTCCTTCCTCAGCCTCATCTTAATGAGCAACATCTTAATGATTTAACTTCCTGTGCGCGTGAATGGGACGTGTGGGCCTCCTGTGGAGACGGGGTCAGAGCTACTACAAATACACAGTCAGCGTGAGAGCTGCATTTATTCTCTTTGTCTAATGTGTCTAATTTTCTGTGATTGTATTCAATTTATTTGCCCTGCTCCCGGTCACGCTTCTTTTTAGAAAAAAAAAAAAAAAAACACAAGAAATTGTGTGATTCTTTTTAAATCCATATCATCCTTGGCATGCACACACACACACACACACTGGCAGTGCACATTATGAACATGCACATTATGTAGGGTAATTCTTTGTGTTATGTGGAAATATTCTTTGATGCAAAGGCAGGCAGAACGTGAATAAATGAATAAATAAATAAATGCTTGTAGCCTAACAAAAAGCACATAATAGCCAGGCTACACTGAATACCCCATGAGCTTTGAGACTTGATTGCCAGTCGATAGCAGAGAGACGCCTAGAGATCTGTATTTTTCATGGGGTTGTATATGCGTGCATATGTACAATATGTGTGCATAATGTAACTGGGCACAATCTGTCTTGGCTTTGGTGATCAAATTCCTCTCTGCGTTATTGAACGTGACAAGAGCTTTTATTCCCTATACTGCTGCATTATTTACTGGCAAGTGGACTTAATATCTATCTATTAAATCAGCCTCATTATGCCGAGTTTGGCTGCCGGTGCCGAGGAAATATCTCCCAGATTGATTATATTATACAGAGTGACAAATGGTCATTTTACATTCATACTGCGCTATACATATCCATATACTTTCATCACTCTCAGATTTCCTCTTTTTCATGCACACACACGCATATGCATTCATCCTCTTCCTCTCTCTTGCTCCTTTGCTCTTTCTCCTGAGATGAGTGGATGTAAGTGTCGTGTGTATGTACATGACAAAGACAAAAGATAAACCATCCTTTCATTCATTTTTTTGCTTCCATCATTTGAATATTAATGCTGATAATTTCTTAGAAAGAAAGAGCGAAAGAATAAGAGAAAAGCAGGCTTGTAAGAAACTGCAAGACACTATGAAGGACAGGACAGAAGAATGGACAAAGAATAAAAAGATAGAGAGCATGTATTTCTCCAGGCCGTGAACAAGGGCAGGAGGTTGAGCGCCAGTCGTGGCTGCACTGGCCCATATTGATCAGCTGTAATGAGTTCCATTGGAGAAGGGGCTAATGGCAGCGAGAAGAGCAGCAACTACCCCTGGGGTTTGGCAGAAAACCACCCCAGCATCGGCCCTCGGGGCAACTGCAGCTCTCCAGACACCTGCGCATCAAATCAAGTCAGCTGCTCATTCTCTCTCTCTCTCTCTCTCTCTCTCTCTCTCTCACACACAGACACACACACACACATCAATTTATCTTATGCTCTTTTGTCTCACATTTTTCTTCTCCAAAGTAAGTGATATTGTTTTGACTAAGCGTTTCCATGCATTCTAATTTCCCCCAAAGTAAAGCCAAGTAAAACCAATTTCATTAAAACCTATATACAAAATTAATAAAAGCTGACTCGTCATTATATTGTATTTCATATAAATACAATTATAATTATTGTACAAGGGATGTTTGAGTCAAACTGGGGCTTAGGCATGAAAGCCGATGAAAATTTACTGAAGACTTCAACAAAAACATTTAAATGGTGCAAACGTTTTAAGGCCGGACATCCGCGAATGATGGTCTAGGCCGAGATGCCTCGTAACCCACTGCAGTTGTTCACATGAACATGGAGTATAACACTTGATTCTTGAAAATTGACGTATAACTTGTCGCAATTTGCGGAAAAGACGCAACTGTCTGTGTGAACAGTACACACAATCATTCATGAGACCACTTGCACATTACAGGAACTTGCTTAAGAACCCATCCCTGTACCTCAATCCAAGGGATTTCAACATGTGTGGGACATTAAAGGAGTTCCTGGAAGGCCAATTTATTTATTCACATAATTTAAGATGATAGATGATTGAAGGCCTAACAAACATTTATTAATTCTCCAAATGATTTGTCCTGTTAAAAGTCTTGGGGGCTCAGGTCCTACCCCATGGAGTTCGGGGCACAAGGTGAAGAACACTCTAAATAAGAGCCAACCCATAACAAGGCACACTCACACACCTACTCATCTGCTATGTGGAATTGAGAAACACAAATCAGCTTACACGGAAGTGTAGGAGGAAACCAGTGTACCCGGAAGAAAGCCAAAAAAGTGGAGGTGAGAGGTGAACCTGCAATCCTGAAGGTGTGAGGCAACCGCGTTAAGCACTTTGGATCAGTGCTTAAAACTTCAAGTCAATAATTAACTAATTACAAATTGCATAAATATAATTGTTGATGAATTGCTGTGGCGTGAGAATGGAAAAACAATCACCACGACCATCCTGTCATTAATTATTTTCAGATCGTCCAACTTTTCACTGGAAAATCAGCGCACAACTCTGCTCTGCTGTGTCCCATCTTACAGCCGCATCATCATTCATTCTGCGTGGCAGATTTTTCTTTTCTCCTCTCCCTCCAGAAGGGAAAGGATCTTTTAAAGACTGGCTGTGATGTGTCATGTGGGACGTAGACCAGAACAGCTGGTTCAGAACCTCTGCTCCTCCTCAACAAGTGCCTGGAGATGCAACCCAGCTCAAGAGACAAGACAGGAGAGACTGAGAGAGTGAAGGAGAACTAGAGTAGAAAGAGAAAAGCAGACATCATGGCTATGGTACACTGTAGTAAAATCCATAGAAATATTTTTTATTTCCTGTAATAAAGCAAATGGAAAATGATTAAATGAAGACAGCGCAGCACACTGACAGTGCGTTTAACTCATTCCCACAAGCCCAATAAATTATTCAAATCGTTTGATCTTACACAAATAGCAGAGCAAATGGTGGGATTTTATCAGTGCTAGTAATTTACCAGCAATAAAAAAGTCTTCTGTGGAAAACAGAGCAGCTGGCGGAAATACAGAGCACATCCAAAGTGTGTAGGCAGGGTGAGGCATCACTGTGAAGGGTGAATGATGTAGCCTCAGCATCCATCTCCTCTTCCTGCTTTTCTTCTCCACTGGCCTGTGAGCATCAGGCTTTTTTAGGAGCTGCTTGTTACTCCTAATTGATTTCTTTTCATGCTCCTGTCTCTCTCACCGGGGCACTGGTGTGTTAAACGCTTCTGCAACAGCCTCCTCACTAACACACACACACACACACACACACACACACACACACACACATACATGTGCAGGCAGGCAGACCAAATTGTACTTTAACTTTGGAAAGATGAAATGCTGCGTCTCATGAGGTTTTCTGTCCAACCGGCATCTTACCGACGTTTATCGAAGAAGAACTCGCCACCGTTCCTGGCCACTGCGCTGACAAGCGCCGAAAAATGCAATGGTGAGTCTGTGTTTAGTTAACCTCACGAAACGAGCCTTTATGTGTCTCACAGTAGTTTATATTGAGCACAGAAAGAGATATATCTCAGCGAGGAAGCAAAAGCAGTCTTGCTGTCTGATGCTCTGGACTACTCTTTCTTGACCTTTCTCTCTCTTACTGTCTCTTATGAGACTTCAGAAGTTCAAGCTTCCTTGTCAAAAAATATATAGTATGTACACAGTATATAGAATGCTGTGAGTATTCACATGCAATAAAATTATTATTTATCTACACCACACTTCCACAAACAGTACACAACACTCAGTGAATGGAGGGAGATACCACATAATTGATTCATTAATTTATTCATCTTCTATACTGCTTTATTTTGTCTACAGGGTTATGGTTGTCCTGGCACACACACACACAAGCCAGACAATTTGAGAACGGCAATTAACCTAACCTGCATATTCGGAGTAGATGATTCGGAGTTCGAATCCACCAAACATGGGGAGAACATACAGAGTCCACGCACACAGACCCGAGCCCTGGACCCTGGAGGTGCGAGGCTACTGTGCTAACCACTACACCACTGTGCCGCCTACAAAGAAGATATACAGTAATTCATAAAAAAATAGCAAGCAAATTAAAGTTCCGTTCTGCCTCATTGGTGGTCGTGACATGTAAATAGTGACTGAATGAATAAGGTTTCCAGTACAGGTGATGAAAATGAGGTGACTCTAGAGTGTTGCTGAAAAACTCTGGTCAAGAACTTGACAAAGCACTGGAGAAAATATTTCTCAGAAATGAGACAACATACAAGATGCAAGGATAACCACTGCTTGGCTTTAACTACAGACCCCAGGGCAGATCCCAGGCTTAGGGACATCTTAAGATTCCCAAGGTGGAGCAGGAATCTGTAGCTAGGGATGGATTAGCAAATGAGGGAATGGATGATGTAAATGAAAGCTTTTACAAATTCTTAGAATAAAGAAAACATAATGCAATATCTTTTTGGCCTTTCTTTACTTTTGAACTGCATGCTATGTCAATTTAGTTTGTTTAAATAGTGATCGTACTGTCTTTGGTGGTACAGTATGTTGGCATAGTGGTTAGCACCGTGACCTCTCACCACCGGAGTTGATGGGTTGATTCCCAACTCGGGTTGGGAATATGTATAGTTTGCATAGTCTCCCTATGCTTGGGGGGTTTTCCTTGGGTACTCCAGTTTCCTTCCACAGTTAAAAAAACATGCAAGCCAATGGTGGCTTGGACAGTGGGCACAATGCATGATGGGTGCATCAATCCCCTTCCTACCCTGACTTGCCCATCGCTCTGGAATAGGGTCAAACTGACTTAAACAGACCATGTGAATTTTTTTTTCCATTGCTTCATTATGCTCCCCAACAAACTGAAGCCTTTTACAGATTAGTATCACTAGGAACTTCTGGTTATCTAGTAGACATACAGCTATTTACTTCCAATCTACTTACTTCAAAGTAGTGTGTGTGTGTGTGTGGTCTTAATATTCTATTTTAAACTGGCCTGAATATTCTTCGTCACCTTATTGCATATACTCTATTGTATATTGTTTTATATTCTGTGAACTGGCTGCTGTAACATTACAATATTACCTTTGGGATTGATGAAGTACTGTCTGTCTGTCTGTCTGTCTGCCTGTCTGTCTGTCTATCCATCATCTCTATTAAACATACTGTGCCTATGGTTTTTACTGTAATTTTTTTTTCTTCACCACAAAATGGACATCTCAGCACTATCCCAGGTTTTGATAATATGTTGATTGGTTCTTAACACAGGTCCAGTAGTTTCATCTCCTAGTTTTCTTTCCTTGATGCAGCCCGATAATTTGACACTTCTAAAATGTTTTTTTTTCACCTGCCAGTATATGACGTTAATTAATAAGATATAAGTGGCTCAAACACTTTAATTGCATTCTTTAAAAACTTAATTTGCTCACTTAATTTATACAGTACTTTTGTTGGTAGTTTTACAAACCAGACTGTTATCATTCAGTAGAGAGTTTGGTGTGTTTCATCAAGAAACGTGGTCAAGATCTGTCTCCTTTTATACAGACGGTTTGACATACAGAAGTCCTTCAGTATGCACTGGGATTGGGTGGAACCTGGCACAGATACCAAAACCTGCAAATGAGCAAATCCCTTACATAAAATGATTTAATATTTGCATATAATTATGCATATCCTCCTATATGCTTTAAAGCTCCCATATTCTACTATTTTTTAACAAGTTAACACAGGTCTCAGAGGTCCCCCAAAGTGTGTGTTAATGCTCCAGCTCAATTATCCATAATGCTTTTTTTTTTACTCTTTTACAGTTCGTCCCGTTTTAGTGTATGTATATAAGCTACTGCTGAGTCACCCCCCTGCCAGAGAACAGCAGAGCTCGGCGGCCCCGAGCCCCCAGCCAGGTCAGGGAATCTTCTTATATGAGGTCACATAAGGAGGAAGAACTGAACAACTTGTTTAAACAGAAACAAAGGCTGTTCACAACACAAGGGTATTTTTAATCTGTGGTTGCCTGTCTTAAAGCCCAAGTGACTTTAATCTTATCTGCATATTTACAGAGTGAATAACTGTGGATGTTCAAGACATACTATGGTGTTCTAGTATGGTGTACTATTGTTTATTCTTGGTCATCTTCTGATGAAATGAATAACATTGATTATCAATCACATACAGATAAACTGGTTGATCAAAATGTTGATGCTAGCTATAATAGAAAGGTTCAAGGGTGTTGAAATGGCTTCTAAATTACCCAGATCTCAATTCGAGCAAGCACCCATGGGATCCTATAGATAGATCCACAGGACATCCCCACCCAGCAACCTACAGCACCCAAAGGATCTGCCCTTAACGTCCCAGTGCCAGACACCCCAGCACAGCCCATGAGGTCTTGTGGAGTCACCTGAGGGGTCAGAGCTACTCCAGCTGCACAAAAGGAACCTAGATTATTGGGCTTAATGTTTGGGGTCTTAATGTTTTTGCTGATTGGTGTATATTATGGTACGACAGATGGCTGTGGTTGTATTGTTTGTGTACATTAGTTGATATAAAATAAATATTAAATAATTAAAGGCATAGTACTTAAAAAAAACAGTAATGGTAACATCCCTACAAAAGAAAGCTGTCTGTGAGAAATGGCTAACATTAGACCATGTGCCTCATGATGCTTTGAACCATTAATATTTAACCTGAATACACAAAAAGACTAGAAGATTTTATGCCATACAACTATATTGAAATGTTATTGTTTGCACAAAAATCATTAAGACAAATTTCCAGCATGGTTAACCTCCTTGTCACACGGCCCCAGAGGAATATTGTCTGAGATCAGGTTCTCTTTCTCCTTATCTTTTGTGCATGACTTCATTGAGGTGAGGTATGTTTCTTATTTGCTGTGTCAAGGAAGTGAGTGACCTCCACACCTCAAAGGTGACCTTTACCGACTCTGACCTTTGATCCCAGACTATTTGTGGGGTCACACAGTCCCTCTGGAATCAGTCTCCCCAACACCTTTGCTGCTCAAATCCAGACGCTACAGGACATAGGCCAGACGCCGCCGACAGGACTCATCACCTTTCTCCTTTCCTCCTCCTTCTGTCTTTTCCTATTTTCACTGTTCTCATGATGTGTCCAGTTTTCCTGTTTCCCTGTCTGCTTGCTTCACTGCTATTACGGGCTTTTCCTGTCACTTTTAGCCAAAACAAATAAAAATAATATGACAATGCGTAAGAATATTTTTTTTACTTTCTATAGATAGATAGATAGATAGATAGATAGATAGATAGGACACTATAAATGTTAACATATTAAAATGTTAATATGAGTTTGCTTTTTAAAGTTTTTTTAAACAGAAGCCCAACAGATCTTTGGGAATTTCACACCTAACCATAACTATTTTTTTTTTACAACTTGTTTAATTTTATTTTAGTGTTGTCCATAGCACTAAAAAAATTAAACAAAGACTCAATAAACATTTTCTCCTTTCCTTGCCATCTATTTGTTTCTCCTTGCTGCTGTTGTCATCTGATCTTTAGGAAACCTGATTCATTTACTTGGCCTCACAGGGCCATGGGAATGGATAATGTGTTAAAGAGTGCCACTCTTAATCTGGATTGTCCTTTCAAAATCGAGCAGTGAGTGGACTCAGGAGTTGTTGGTGACATATACAGGATGTTGAGACACATCTGATACACAGAGGGTTGCCATATCAGTATCAGTAAATTGGTAAGATTTTTTCTTAATGAACCTGCATTGTAAAGTCTTGATATTCCCTCTACCTCATTTACATGCATTCAGCAATGGCACTGAGAAATCAATAACGCTAACCCCAGGGGGAAAAGTAGTTTAAAATTCTTGCAGGGACCAATAGGGGAGAAGAATCAACTATCAAGGTCCTGTAAATCGTGTAGGTTTCACCTTTTGTCGCCACTTATTCTGCTTTAAAATAGCCTCAGCTAACCAACTGGTCCAGTGCTGAATCATAAAAACTGTAAAAACTATGCACTATATAGGATATAAAAGCCCTTGTTTCACACACCATGTACTGCCCTTTATCAGGGTTTAAAGATGGATTTAACATTCAGCCTTGTGTTAGAAGCTAGTTAGCTGTTCCCCCCTTATTCCAGTACCAGCCTATATTCACCCCAGGTTAACTCTATAACATTTTTGTTATGAACTTTAGCTAAAATTGTGAATCAGTTAAAACCTGAACCTGAGACAGACATTATGGAGTTTTTTTTCACAGTTATGACCATAACACACTCTGACAGAATGCCAATTTGGTGATCCAGCAGCTTTCCTTGTGTATAATTGGAGATTCTTATGGCACTGCTAATTAATATTAGCATAAATTTTATAGAATCCTGAGAAATAAGTCATAGTTGTGGAATAACCTATACATAATAAAACTGTATAGTTGGTGTGTCTGTACATATATATATATATATATATATATATATATATATATATATATATATATATATATATATATATATATATTATTTGTCTGTTTGTTTGTGCATGCATCATGTAAAAAATACTAAACAAATTGTACTGGGATTTCACAAGTGTATTTGACCGAGGTTGTGGTAACATATAGGCTCTGTTTCATCACAATCAGCCCACAGGAAGAGAAGATATGCCCTTATGCCATAAACTAATTGACCTTAAAAAAATCATTAGTTCCTCTCAAAATTTAACAGATGGCGCTTTACATTTTTTAATATGTGCTTATGAGCGTGCAATTAAAATCTACTTAATAAACATGATCTCACACCTTCATTCCGTGAACTTCACGTTAACAGGTAAAAATTTTGGTTTACTGCGAAATTCAACAGATGACATGGTACATTTTTTAAAACATGCCTACGAGTGTGCAATTAAATTCCACGCGCACATCTAAAAAAGTCATGGGCACATCTAGCACTTGGTCAGGGTTGAGAGGAAGCCTATCCCTGAAACAACAGCCATAATGTTGGGACACCCAGTGAGTGTATTAAATATGTACAGGTATGACCTTACAATAAAAAAATATATATTATTTACTAATAACTAATATTGTTGCAACAATACGTCATTGTCAAAACATACAACTAATACATTTGACTTTCAGTGTTTTAGGATATATCTGTTCATATCAATAACATACCTTATTGTGCCATATAATAAAAATAAATTCAAGGCAATTTTAAAATTAATTTATTTATTAACTTTTTTCGCTGACTAGATAACTTGTAGAAATCCTAGGAAAGTGGAGGGGTCTCTTTTTTAGAAGTTAGAACTCAGGCTTGTTGTTGCACGGTGTCGCGACGTGAAGCAGGAGATCGAAGGTCTCGAAGGCGCGCTCAGATTAACTCATCACCCGTTAAATGGGCTGTCAGGGGGTGATGGCAGGCCTTGCCAGTGCAAATTCAAATGCATGTAAATTTCCCTGGTGGCTGACTACCAAGTATGGTGGCGCTGTCAGCGGGTGACATGCAAGAGATGCATTAACACCGTTAAAAATACATCAGGCGTAGAGATCTCATGTTTTAATAAAACTTGAATAGACAAATGACACAAACACATCCTGCAAATATAAGCTTATTATAAGTTATTTTACCATATGTGTGTTAGAAGAGTAATTGGGGGAAAAGAAAAAAAAACACTAGCAGGAAGTGAGTGAAAGAGTGACAGCGCAAGAGAGAGAGAGAAAGAGAGAGAGAGAGAGAGAGCACAAAAATGGAGACTCTACAGGATGTGAGTTGGCACGTCAAGCGTTTTGCCAGGATGCCCCTCCAACAATTAACAATTAGCTGTCAGTGGCCTGACTTGGTCCCGAGGGGGCATCAACCCAAGTGCAACTTACAGAGGCAGTGTTCCACTAGCCTGGTCCGTCAAGTTCACTTCATCTCACTATAAAGTGATTAAGAGCATGAAGGAGACATATTGCTTCTGGTTTTTGCTGTAACTCGCGATCTCTGTCGGAGAGCAGACTAGAAAGATGAGTGAACGCGGTGTACAGTGAACTGGCACTGCTGCTTTACTTGGTGTCACTTGGCTATGTGAACACATCAGAGATGTGCACTCATATGTGCTCAGGCTTCCACAGTGCACTCAGTCAAACTTTGCCTTGCAGTTTCCTAATTGCTTTACCCTTCTTCTAGGCCTCTAGCCGATGCTAAAGAGGAAAATCCAAGCTGTCACAAGTATTAGAGAACATTCCTGTCAGGAGATAAAAATATTTATAATGTACATCCTCGATATTAATTATTAGAACTATATCTTTATAACTATATAAACATTTTGAGTTTTTGGTTCTTTTATTCCTTTATGCTGAATTATGCATTCAGCTGTAGTCTTAGTGACCTTTCATCAAGTCAAGATAGCTTGTGTTCTGTAAGCAAGTACGGAATAACAGAAGGCTTTGTTTTTCCTGAAGATGACTAATGCTTCTACATTCGGTGCAAGTGCACAAAAGTAAACTCATTCCTTTATTATTCATTCATCATCAATAACCATTTTATCTCATCTACTGTAAGATTAAAGTGGATAGGCTCTACCCTGGAAACACTAGGGGAATACACCCTAGAGGAGATGCGAGTACACTACATGACACCCACCCACCCATCTACACCTAGTAGCAAATTAGAGTCTTAAGTTCATCTAATTGCAGGTTTCTGGCAGGTGGAAACTAGAGATTCCTGCGAACACATGGTGGACATGTGGATGGGGATGACGTGCAAAACTCTACACAGAATGTAGAGTGGTGCAAAATGGTGGCGGTACGGTTTGCACCCTCATACCACCAGAATCACGACTAGGATCATAGTAGATTTCTATGATTAGGCTGTGGAGTTTCCTAGAAAGTGTGATTTGTTTTTATATTAGACCATTTCTGGAGAGCATATGACTAAAAATGCTTGCTATGTGAATATATTGTCCTCGGACTTTTCCCTGAGAATGATCTGTCAGAAAACACAAGGGTAACTCTTATACATGTCTTGACATAAGCTTAAATTATTTTACACTTTAAATTTAAATTGTAGTCCAAACATCACAATGTAGTAGTGGCAGGAGGCTCGAAGGAGGGGTTACGGTAGCTCGAATGTCACTCCCCCCTGTGGCATCGATGTCAAAAGTGACACTGAGGAGGCCCAGCCCTTGGTGTGCTTATAAAACAGATCTGTCATCTATTAAAGATTCATAAACAGGAGAATGCAGAGAAGTCGGAAGGCATCAGAGCAGGGAGGGTGAGACGGAGCAAGCCCCAGGCATGCATGTGGGGTAGATCTTTGAAGCCAAAGTGAACACGACGAAGGGCAAGCCATCAGAGAGAGAGAGAGAGAGAGAGGAAAAGAAAGAGACAGTAAGAGAGAGAGAGAGAGAGAGAGAGAGAGATAAGACTCTGAGGAATGAGCAGTCTTAAATAGTGTGGTTAGGTTCTATGGCCTCACACCATGGAACACCATGAAACCACAGTGTTCAGTGGGAACCCCTTTACAGAGTTAACAATCACCTGGAGCAAAACCCATGACATTCTTGCCATCGCATAATTTCCATCTGTTCAATCAGTGTCAGAAGACTTTAGGTTAAATGCAGAGATCATGTAGATATGCCTGCTAACTTTATGGTCTCAGAGCTCTTTTAGCTTAGTTATTCTTATGCACTTATTATATACCTATTGGTAACAAATGTGTAAAATGTTTTGACTACTATGAGCTGCGAAAAAAGCATCAGTCAGTCAGGACTTCGTCCGCCTAGATGAACGTCATCCTTATGAAAAATATTTCCTGAATTCAAATTCAAATTCAAATTTTATTTGTCACATACAGTGTCATACACCGTACGATATGCAGTGAAATGCTTGTACGACCGCCGGTGACCTTAAAAAGAAAATAAAAACTATATATAAGGAATAAATATTAATAAAAAGAAATGAAATACAAAAGAAAATAAATGTAACTAGTAAAATAAACAAACTGTAAGGGCATAATAAAAATATTACAAAATATAGAAATATAGGAATATGGGGATATATATATATATATATATATATATATATATATATATATATATATATATATATAAATTTAAAATGTTTTAAAGTGTCATGTGCAATGGCAGATATATAAACATGTATTGTATAAAGTGACTTATGAAAGTGACATGTGCAATGGTTTCAGATATGTAAATATGTATTGCATGAATGTGGTATGTATTGCATGAATGTGCATGAATTCATGATTCTACTGTATGATGGTCATGAAGAGCTAACGAATGCATTTTAATTATTTTCAAACCATTCAATGACCTCTTGTGGCCTGTTGATGGGGTCATGCTAAAGAAGACCACTCCCATCAGGATAGAACTGCTCAATCGAAAGAACTTTGTCAAAAATAAACTTTATCAGAATAACCTTGTTTCATTTAATTTTTTACATGTCTGTATGTATACAGTTGTACTCTGCAAATCTCTTGAGTCACCTAATTTCTTTTCAGTTTAAAAATTGTTTATTTATGAAACAACCTGAGCAGCAACCTCCCGTTTCCCCTCTCGTCTGTTCCAACCACTTCCAACTCAGCATCAGCAATATACTGATCACTGGCCTGATCATCTGTCATCATCTGTGCCTGTTTCTCACTGGTTCATGCCTTAAATTAGGTTTTTATACTTGAATGATTTGTAGGTCACTGTGTGGCTTAACGAACATAAAACTTTTCTTTGAAACTGCTCAGGTACAGAACTGGACCGGAAATGAGGGGTGAAAAACTTCAGAAAAGTCATTCAGGAAGCCTGGAGAACTATTCCTCAAGACTACATTAAAAATACAAGAAAGCCTGTTTTTTTTGGAAGCAAAGTATGAAGAAATGAGACGTGGCTCAAGGTTTTTACATAGTACTGTATAAAAAAGGATTTAAAAATGTATATAGGAATCATAAGCAGCACAAATAAAATAAAATAAAAAGTGTAGAATGACCTACAAAACAGTGTTGATGCGTGCTGCCTTCATGCCTTTCAAGATCCAAACACCAACTTTTGGAAATGACTAAAAATAAAAATGCAATAATAGCTTGAGAAATGACACCCGGCGTCGCCCCAGTCTTCCTCATGCACTAACAATGGACTCCCAAATTGCATTATGCATGGCACAGGAAGCTTAATTTCCACCTCATCCCTATCAACCTGTCAGAATTGTGACAATTAAAAAAAGGCGCCGTTTAAACTTTAATGAGATGTGGTGATGACAGAGTGCTGGAGGGGGAACAAAAAGAGAGAACGTGTGCTCAGGTCTCTTTCCTTCAGACGCTGCTGCCGTGCAGGAGACCTGCTCGTCATCACACTCAAATACCTATGCTAATCATAATATGGCACATTTTTAAATACACAGGCGAGGTATGTATAATTTACCACTTCTTATGCCCCCAGAATGAATATTTGATGCAAGTGTAGCTTTTTTCCTTTTCATTACTCTTCCTAAGAAAGAAATCCCCAAATTCTTTGTCTCAACTGGTGCTCAGGTGTCTGCATGTTTATGGCCCCTTTGTCATTTCGGCTTTGAAGTTAGTTTTTTTTTTTAAGTCGGAAAGAACTTTATTGACAGGAGACAAGGCCAGATGACATGACGGCTGTCTATTGTGGCCCAGTGCTGTGAAAGAGTTTTTTTTTTTTTTTTTTTTTTACAAGAGACTGCTCGGATACATTGTGGTAAAGTTAAATACCCATGATGAACTTCAAAGATGTTCTATTGTTTTTGGTAGAAATGTAGTTCATGAAGGTTTACGTAAAGGGAAGTGTTTGAGGAGTTTGGCTGAAACTTTCTGACTGAGGTTGGTACATGGCAAACTTTAAACAAATGCATTACTGCATACGTTTAGTTTTTAAAAACCTAATTCAAGAAAATGGATTGTTAATAAAAATGTATATATTATTTATAATTTATTTGGTTGCTTTTTGTTTGTTTGTTTTCCATTTCTTCCATAACTGGCATAACTCACTGTTAACTATATGCAAAAAATAAATATGACATATGATATATTTAGCACTGTACAACATCAAATGTATTATTGGTTCTAAAAGAGCAGAAAAATACTGAAGGGCTGCAAGATGGTATTTTCTTACATGCTGTGCCTTTTAAACCTCAAGATGTTAAATAATGATACTACTTATAATACTTATAATAATGAGAAAGTAAAATAAAACTGGTTATACTGTTTGATTCTCATTTCTCATTTTCTTATTTCTCAACAACATCTGGAAGTGTGTATCACTCAAAAACACTAACAATGGTATTAATAGTAGACTTATTGTAGACTTAAAAAAGTAGACTTATTGTAAAAATACAAATACAGTAAAGTCATACAATACACATAATACACAATTTTTTTTAAACATTTTATATCCAATTGAAAAAGCAAACATCTGTTGTTATTGTGTAGATACTGATATATATATATATATATATATATATATATATATATATATATATATATATATATATATATATATAATTTATTTTTTTTTGGCCCATCTATGTGTGTGTGTGTGTGTGTGTGTGTGTGTGTGTGTGAGTATGCAGTAAATAAATATACCACATATATTTAATTAAACAATGATTTAGATGGCATTGTGTCTTAGTGTTGGTGGGTTTCCTCGGGGTACTCTGGTGTCTTTCTCCAGTCTAAAGACATGCAGTCTTGGCTCATTGGCTTTTGCAAATTGCCTGTAGTGTGCAATTGAGTGTGTGAGTGTGTACCCTGCTTTATGCTATAAGTTCCCGGGGACAGGGCTCCAAGGCCCCCCTGAGACCCTACACAAGAAAAGCGGTATAGATAATGTATTAAAAAATGAATGAATGAATAATGATACATGCCCTGTAAGAAAAAGACTAGTAATGGATGTGAAAGTGCTCAAAACAGTATTTGAATCTAATTATGTATACAATAAAAGACACTTTACAAGATCTTTCATACTAAGTTATAATATACGTAGGTTATCATGGGACAACACAGACAGATTGGAAATACAAAATCCCTAATATTGGTAATATCTACAGTGGGGAACAGAGAGTATACGTGTCATATAATATTTCCTTATTGTCCCTATAACAACTCCTTAACAGTGAGTATTTATCTAAACTGTATGTTGCTATTTTCAACTTTGTGTGTGTGTGTGTGTGTGTGTGCACGCACGTTTGTGTGCTGGAGCAGGATAAATGGCAGCAGTGGTGTCAGTGCTTGTTGATGGGCAGGAGGAGAGCAGCCTTGGGCTGGCCTGGTAAATGGGAACTGATTGAGGAAGTGCATGACTGACTGCCTGACTGATCGACTTCGGGCCTAACGCCTACTCGTCTGCCCTCTCTCTCTTTCCCTTTCTCTCTCTCTCTTTCTCTCTCTCTCTCTCTTTCTCTCTCCCTCTCATTCTGTGATTGTGAAGCTTTTCTTCGTCAAGGCTTTGCCAGTCAAACTGAGTGAGCTTTGACCTAAGACTTCAGCAATAGATGTTGTCAATCTGACCGACTCTTTACGCTTGACTGCACTCGATGTCTCAGCCCTGCAATGCAAAGTCATCACACCGTTAGCTCAGTAAGGATCCTGACTCATTTGCCTTTTTCTTTTTTTTTTTTTAAATAAGCGCTGCCTCCTATTTAACATGTACGATTCTTGACTCTCTGCGATATTGATTTACCCTCAAGCTATTTGCACATATCTTTCAGTAAATGAAATTTATCTGGCAGGATAAAGTGATGGTATAATTGTCTGTAATTTCATGAAATATTGTAGGTAAAAAGGGTTCGATTGTTTAGTTTTTAGACTATTAGACAAAAATAAATAGTAATACACAAATTTCCTATATAATAATAGTTCATAAATAAGTCATTTTACACAATAAAATTGACATAACGTGTCTGTTAGGGGAAAAATAACTTCAAGTACCAATGATTTCAACATCAGTTTTAGGTTTGAAATCCAGCAAGTCATTTTAAAAGTGGTGATGGGTCAATTAAAATAGATGGCCGTGTTGTGAGCAGGTTCAAATTGTTCTGCCCTTATGGAAGCAAAGGGGACAAGGCCATAAAATCCAATAACAGCCCCTTGCCTGCTCATACACTCACTCAGCTCTCCTCGTTTTCCACTTGGTAGGTCGCGGCTGTTTACTACTCTTGCTTGGCAGGCGGGTGGCCTCGACTGCTACAGAAAGCTGATGTAAGTTTGGCCATGGTGCCCCCACCCCCCATCTCCTGACATCTGGATCCTAGCCTGTTCTCCTTCAGACAAGCAAGATGGACCAGGTCACGAGGGGCAGCGGAAGGAAAAAAGGATCCCAAAGAAAGCCAAGCTGTTACAAGCTCCACAAAAAAATCTACAGGTTACAATTTTGTGTTTTAATATATTGCATATTACATTTTTTCTTCTTCAGACATGTAAAATGTTGGTGTCTAAACACTCTGGAATGAACGTATTACTTATAAGAGATACTCAAGCCAGTACACCAAACCAGGTGTGACATGAAAGCCTCTCCAGGGACACACACACGCACACATGTCAAGAGACAAGATGCAAGTTTTTCAGATGCTTGTCATCAAGTGAAAGGTCTGAAACATTCTTTTCTTGTGAGGGAGCCCAGATTTTTTTTTTTTTTTTTTTTTTTGCTTGTTAACTACAGTGAACCAGGTCTACTTTGACATAAATCTGATATTTTCTCTCTCTATTTCTCTTCTGTCCTTATTCACCTTATTCATTCATACACATCTTTATACAATCAGACAATCATAAATTGATGGAGGGAGACAGGATGTCTATTTCAGACCATATTATAGGCAAATATGTATGCATTAGCTGTCTGCAGGATTGCCTGCGCAGTGCAGAAAACTATATCTATAGCACTCCTGCAGATTCCAATAGAGGCTGTCACAGAGGATTCAGCCAGCCACTCTCAAGACAAAATGTCTCATAAAAGAGGAGGAAAGTGAGCCCATTTGTGTCTATTAGAGGGAAAAGTTCCAGCAAGCCTCCCTTTCCCGAGAACATTGGTTGTCACGCTGGATATTCCCACGGGATTCTTACTCTCTCCACCTGCGGCGGCTGCGTTATTATTTCCTCTCCTCCTTTCCATCCCAGACCACCAGAGGAAGAGAAAGCTTCTTCAGGTAGAAAGGCCAACACACACATATGTTCTTGCTTATAGTTCTTTTAATAAAACAGGCTACAGACTGTCATAGCTGGTGTTATAAATATTACTATTTATTAAACTTAACATTTACGTACCTCGACCAGTACTTCACGGTGTTACGTTCGTGGTTTTGTTAATGAGCTCTGCAGTTTTCCTCCAGATGTCAGACTCGTACATCGTCGATAAGCAGTTTGGGAACTTTCCTTTGAGACAGTTTTGATTGACTTCGGGACTTCAATCAGGTTTATTGTTAGATATTAGAATGACTTGGCGAGAGAGGAATAATGATGATGACAAATTAAGGGTTTACAAGGAAGATTATAATTAGTTATAAGTGATTTTAATTATTTAAGCATGTGATAGAAAATAATTTAAATAAAATAAACTGTAGCAAACATCAAACTCACTCATTGTCCCTACCGCTATATCCTGTATTCAGGAGCCTATCCCAGGAGGCTTAGGGTACGAGGCAGGGTACACCCTGGACCGGGTGCCAATCCATTGCAGGGACACACTGACACACGCATTCACACACTACTGGCAATTTGGGACCGCCAATTAACCTAACCTACATGTCTTTGACCTGAGGGAGGAAACCGGAGTACCCTGAGGAAACCCACCAAGCACGAGGAGAACATGCAAACTTTATGCACACCGAGATGGAGGTGCAAGGTGACAGTGCTAACCACTACACCACAATGCCAAACATCAAACTATGTTACTTAAAATGTAACCAATATTAATTAGATTATTTAGATTATTATTGCAATGGATGATAATTTAAATAACATAAAAAAATACAATAAAAAATAAAAAGTTATATTTTCCATTCTATTTTTATAATATATGGACATGTACCATAGATCATAAAACCATTTCTCCCTTTCTCTCTCTCCCTCTTTCTCTCTTTTCTTTGTACATCTCCACAGGCGATTTAAATTATTTTTGTTACATACAGTACACAGTACAATATGCAGTGAAATGCATACTGTATGTGACCGCCTGTGACCTTTAGAATCCTTTAAATGATCAATAAGAAATAAACACAGAATAAACTAAGAAATAAAATCTAAAAGAATAAACTGAATCAAATAGTAAAATATAGCTATAGAGGATAAGATAAAGGATTTTAATAGGATTTACTGTAAATAGAAATGTCTGGGGGTGTGGCATGATTGTACATAGAAATGATTATTTCTATAATATACAGAATAAAACAGTGGAGAGACACTGGTGAGAGGCACTGGAAACGAAAAAAGAAAGAAAACTGGCATTTAGAGGACTAGTCATGGATCTATCAAAATGTTGGCCACTTACCCTACACAAAAGGTGAGCGAGACCCCCTCGGTTTCAAAGTTTATATAGATGGCAGGATATTCTTAATGGCCTAAAAACATCCAGGCAGGTATGAGGTACATTTTCCAGCTTGTGTTCAGGGCATGTTGCTATTACTGGGCAGCGCTCCTGAAGGAAACGGCATGGGTCTACATGGATAGATGGCCTGTCACCCAGCCATGCAATTATTCTTCACCCCCATCCTACAATGAGCTGTAATGGGCCGGAAGGTTAGGCTGAAACTCAGGAGAGAAAGACTGAGAGGTGGAATGAGAAAGGGAACGAGAGAGAGACCTGGTTTTCTGGCCATTACTCTGACATATAGTCCAGCTATGGTCCTGATAGTTTTTACAGAGCCCTACTATAAAATATAACGAGGCTGCCAATACCGCACACACTAATGATGGCTGACCAGAAAGTTTGCTTAAGCTTAACATAGTGAACTATTGTAAATCCAGCCACTGGATCAGATTCTGGCTAGTTAAATGTTCTCATACCAGCTCAGACTCAGGTTTTTTCTGGACATTGACAGGTCTTTAAATGTATGATCTGCACAATGCTTGCACACAGCATAGATCTGAAATGACAGCGTTATGGTGTACTTTATGATTGCACACCAAGAGCCTTGCCTTTTAATTGCACCTATTAAATAAATGTCACCTCCATGTCATCCATTAAGTCTCAGTGTTAGCAATATGTCAGTGTTATAGCTGCATGGGACTGGACTGTTCCTCCTTTATTATACTGTAGTTTTTCATATATAACATGAAAAGTTATGGTTGTGTCTTTTTAGTTGATTTTCTTTTTTTACCCACTAGGATGGTCCTTTAATTTTAGCCAAAAATGATATATTGCATCCTGGGTTAGAAGACAGGGTTGATTCTCTTTAGTGCTGCCAATGTATTGTGCCAGTTTGTTCGGTTGCAAAGGTTAACATACAGAAAAAAATGTGGACGTGTGAGATCTCTGGTTTCAGTAGATACAGTATTTGCGAGTTATTTCATTATTCCAGGTAATGGTCAAATGATATATGTTAAAGCTGGGGTACAAATATTCATTTAAATGATGACTACTAATTATAATTTTAAATGTTTATTACTGCTTTATTACTATAAAAATATTAATAATAGTAATAATAATAATAATAATAATAATAATAATGATAGTAATAATAATAATAATAATAATAGTAATAGTAATAATAATAATACTCATCATCATCATCATCATCATCATCTGTTAAAAAATACATGCATAACTTTTGCTATCATAACTAGATACAGTTTGATTACATGCTCAGAGAAGCATTTGGATCCTTTCAGTTTATTATTTGGCCCTGTCATAGCCTCCCCCCCACACACTTCACATTCTTCCTGACAGATCTGTTCTCACTCTACAAGCTGTCATACATAGCCTTCTTCAAATCAGTGCTGGAGAATGAGAGGGCAGTGACAATCTGTTCTGCCTTATTTTATTGACTTGTTGTTGCATGATACATGCATACATACATTCATACATACAGTATGAACAAATTTAAATCTAAAACTGACCAAAATATGTCAAACGACAAATTGTAATAAAAATCTTGGAGGATGTAAATTTATTTACACTCTACTGGCCTGCTGGTCATAGTAGCTCTAGGCGAAGCCAACATATTCTAAACTGAAAACCATTTGCAATTAAACAAATATCACAGTCGATCATTACTGTGTTGTTTTCCAACTTGAGATTGCAGTTAGAGTTAATTGCAGTATAGAGAAATCTGAGTTTTACACCTTGTGGGTGTTCATTAGTGAGAAAAGTAGCTTGGTTTCACATAGTTAGAAACAGTTGTTGTCACCACAGTTTGGTTAACCACAGGTTAGCAGATTCTTTGGCTGGTGGATGGTGCTGTGGGCTTTGGACTGTCTCCCTCTGCCATGTATTGCTGCCATGGCTGATCTAAGGATGCCAAGATTTCTCCCATACCAAAGAGATTTGTCCAGCAAGGGCTGCTGAATAAGGGGAATGTGGATCAGGATTTTAAGAAAAATATGCATTTTAGTGGTTTATACTTGTACACCATTGTATAACATGTAACCAGTTCCAACCGGTAGAACCACGAGAAATGATTCCACTTCATTTGCCAGTCTAAGATCCTGAAAAACTTTAAAACAAAGCTCTGTTTCCACCTTCGGTGTTGTTTTCTAGCCAGCAGTTCAGTGATTCCCAGTGTGCTCGTGTGTTCTGATTCATTAGTATCTCACTGCCTAATCGCCTTGAATCCATTATCATTAGTGTGTCTTAGTATGCAGGTACGTGTGCATGTGCATGTATGAGCATGTGTGTATATGGCGAAGTGGTCCTGGCCCGGCGTTTGGTGCGCTCAGGGGTCTCCGCTCCAGCGCGGCTGCCGATGAACAACACCTGCTCCTGGATCTCTGAGACCCAGCGGCGCATCTCATGCAACACTTATTCTGTCAGAATGTGTCGTAGCCTGCAGTCACTGCCAGAAAAGCCCTTGGCTCTCACAGGCAGATGCCCAGACCTGTCCCCTTTCTTACACACACAAAAAGCCACACACACACTAGCCCTACCCTTATCTCTCCCCTGGAGGTCATCCAGGTCATGGTTTGGCCTATGAGGCCAGGCTGTAGTAAGGATGCAGGTTGGTGTGGCCCTCTGGAAGCTGCAGTCAAGCGTGGCGAAGAGGGCACTGCCTGTTCGATGTCACTCTCACCATGATATCCTCCAGTGCGTTGGAGCCAGGCGCTGCCTGTACCTGCATTATGAATGAGATCTCCCCCCATGATTTCCATCAGAGACACAAGGTTCAGACACAAGACATTGCATTTTTCATCCTTTTGTCATTTTCAAACCGGGCTTTGGTGTTGTTGACTAGTGTTTGACATGAGTCTGGCTGAAAGAAGACTGGAACAGAAAAGAAGAGTCGCAGGATGAAAATAATCTTGTTAAATAAACAGCTAAAGAAATGCAGATTTATAATTTATTTTAAGTCAACAATTATGTGACCAATATAAAAAGCCAAATCAGTCTAATATAAAACAAAACAAAATGAAAACAAAAAACAACAAAAAACAAACAAATAGATAAAAAAGGTAGATAGATAGATAGATAGATAAATAGATAGATAGATAGATAGATAGATAGATAGATAGATAGATAGATAGATAGATAGATAGATAGATAGAATGATAGATGATGTGTGGTAAGTCCTAAACCAGCTTTACATGGCAATAATACATAAACAAACAAACAAACAAGCAACAATGCCATACTGTATACCATATGTAAAATTAATAGTTAATAACACTTAATAATGCACTCTGGGTTATGCTTTAATAACCACCATTACCCTGCCCAGTATTAAGTGGCTCCTGAAAGGGAAAGAATGAAATAAAGCACATGTGGTCATGTGGTACACAACATAGGTTTGGTTTGATTTGCAATGTGAGACATTAATCTAAATGTACAAGTTAGTTACTAACTTGTATTTAACAACTAACTTGCATATTTAGGTTATTCTAATCTAATCTAATCTAATCTAATCTAATCTAATCTATGCTAATATACACAGGTATAAATATATATCTATACATTTATATATAAATCTTTATTCCTTATTTCATTGGTCCAGATGCTAAGCCCAAAACCTGTCCTTTACTTTATTTTTCTTCTTCTTCTTCTTCTTTTTTAAATCTCTGCTCTGACATAGCCAGATGTAGTGTTCATACTTTCAAAGAGCATGCTTTATTAGACAGGACTGTGTTATATCGCGGGTTGAACTCAAGCCTGTCAGGTTGTAGAGCACCAAGAGCAGTGTTCTACCCCTTCACTTAGAGAAAAGTCACTGAGATGTCATGTTGAGTAAACACAGGTTCATGGTGCATGTGAGTTTTACATAAACGCAGATGAACAGAGCACGGCAAATATGAATGACAGAAAAGGGGAAAAAATGGCTAAAGGTTATTAACGTAACATATGATAAAGCAATGCTGAAACAGAGCCCAAGCCTGAAATGATTTTCAGCCTCGACATTTACGGAATTCTGTGCCTATAGTGTAGATAATCCTCTAATCCTTTATTTAGTTAGCAAATGCCATTAAAGCATAATGCAAAAAATGGTAATATTTACATTTCTGGTTAATATGTTTAATGTTTTATTTTTATGCAATTTGATACTTCACAAAAAAGAAAAAAAGAAAAAAAAAGCACTGTGGATAGCCATGTTTATCTGCTCATGCTAGTGGCAGGGCCAGATTTGAGCTCCTTACGGTGGCAATCGTCCTAATTATGTTCTATCGCCTGCAGTCATATTTTTCAAGAGTCTTCTCTGTGTTCTTTGGAAGACCAATTAGCACTGGAAGCCTTGCGAACATCGCATAATGAGTACACTCAACCCTGGTGGAAAGCAAATACCACGACTCGGCAATAAGGAGCTTACATCCCGTTTTCTTTCTCCGCAAGCCAGCTGGCTCCGAAACACCATAAAACTGGAGAACGAGAGCGGGAGAGAGAAGCTTCTGCACGACAAGCTGTCCATCTTTCAGTATCTTTGGGCACCATAAGATGTCCAGTTGCACAAAAACGGCTGGCGACGTGGGAAATGGCGGGACTTTTTTTTTTTTTTTTTTAAGCCTGAATGGTGGAAAGCTTGGGGGTTTGCATTAGCAGTACATATTCTTCTCCAGATTTCACAGGAATGAGGTTGAACTAGCAGGATTACTGCAAGTGCTGTGTTTATTTCTTTTGGTCCGGACAGCATTTGGCATGTAGTAAGGGTATGTCCTGGCCAAAAACGCCTCTGGCAGCATGGCGTTCAGGGAGTGCTGTTTGAAGCACAGATCTGCCTTTGCCTCCTTATCACACGCTCAACGTGTCGCGTGTTAGTTTTGCTGGTTTATTGAAGATTTCCTCCCAAATCTGCATTGTTCCCACAATTCCATTGGCTGTCAATTTTTTTAAGGCTTTTGGGACAAGATTTTGAAGTGGCACTCAAAGACATAAAGAATCCACTTGACCTTTTATGTTTGTAAGTGGATTATCGAACAAACTCATGTAAAACAAACAAACAAACAAACAAACAAACAAACAAACAAACAAACAGCCCAGTTCTTTCACAATGACAATCACATTCATTCATTTATTAATTTTCAGTAAACACCATATCTTGATCAGGGAGGATCTTAAGTTTAATTTGAAAACACTATGCTTTTTTTTTTTTTTTTTTTTACACCAGTCCTTAACATACATGCATTCACACACCCTTTTTTACCTGGGGGAGTTTATCTTATCACACACCCCCTGGCTTCCCTACTGGCATGTTTTATTTTTGCAAAACTCCACATAAACAGGAGCTCAGGATTGAAACACAACCCCTGGAGCTGTGGAGCTCAGCACACCTCCACACACCCGCTTATAGTTAAGAGAGTTTAGTTTAGCCAGTCCACACAACCCATTGTATTTTTGGGAGCTTAGAAGACCCTGGAGAAGGACACAGTCAGAACCAAAAAAAAAACAAACAAAAAAAAAAACATCCAAATATATATACACAAAGGAGCTCAGGATTGAAACAGGAACCCAGGAGCTGTGGAGCAGTAACACCTACCTGTGGTGCCGCCAAATAAAACTGTATAGACACTTATAGTACTGACAACACCACTACTAAAGCCACCATATTTAATAACTGCTGATAATCAAATGTCCTGCTAGCAGAGAAGCTTTGTTGTGTTCAGACTGTCTGTTCTGCTCTTCATCTGACACCCAATACCAGTGTCTAGGCCCCTTTAGCCTGCTGTTAGGACAGGAGTGGCCTGCGGTTCTCTCTCTCATCACCCTGCATCTGCTAGCCATCAGTGCACATGAAACAGTGAGCGTGATCCTCTTTATGAAGCCTGTGATAGGAGCGATGAAAAGAGGCTGGAGGATATGCGGATGAAAACATCAGCCCAATACAACAGCAGTGGCTGCGGCAGCAACAGTTCAGCCTGAGGATAACAACCCTTCGTAAGCACATGAAGAGACTGTCTGATGTCCACAAGGACGTTTAAAGCGAAAGTGAGAGAGGGAGCGAGAGATGGGGAAGAAATAGATGGTGCCTTTGAGAGATGTCGGGGTCACGAATGTGCATCTCATCCCACCTACGCGCTACGTTTACAGCGCACGTCCCTCCTTATGCCTGAGAAATGAAGAAAGACAAATCTAACAGTGTCCCGTGAAAGAGGAAAGAAGCCCTGCCAGATCGAGAAAAAAAATATGTATCTACAAAGCAGCAATGTTGCAGTTTTGATAAAAACATAAATGAACAGATAGTAAGTGTAAAGACAGTCTTGAGGAAACCGAGAAGCTTGCTCTGGTCTAAGTTGCTTTATCATTTTACTGCCTAATGGCAGCTGCCTGGAGATGTCTATCTGCTTCCCACATTTCCTGATCTCTGATTAGAACTGAAACAGCCTTCTGCAGAACCTCTGTAAGTGGAGTTTTCCACTTGTTATATTTGATATCAAAGCCAATCCGAGTCTGCTGAAAACCGAACCTCTCATCTTAGATTATGGACCGGCTTTTTTCGAACTGTGAAAAAACGTCCGGATCTCACCACAGGCAGTCGGTGGAGGCCAGCGGAGTTGTGTTATTGTAGCACAGGCCTGTTCGAGCCCACATCATGAAGCGATCAGGTCGCTGATCCTGAACGAAGCTGACAGAAGCGTATAGGCCGCGCTCTGGGCAGCACACAGCCCCTCTTCCTCTTCGTGCTTCAGCCTGCACTCGTGGTTGATAGATATTTCCTGCTCATTACGGGAGTCTTGCACAAGCTCAGATGACAGATTTCCCAAATCTTCTCACCAGCTAAACATCTTTCACACCTTCATGGTCTCTCAAATGTTTCTATTTTGCCACTTGTAATTTCGTGAGTGGAGATGGTCCACATTGTTGGGCGGAAACTCAGGAAAACTAATGGATATAAAAATCAATCTTCGCGATTTTTTTTGTCTTGCTGTGTGTATCAGTTGAAACACTCATTGAGTTACAGACATCCACTTCCAAGCTATATTTCAGTGAAAACTGGCTAAATTGAAGAGTGGAGTTGAAGAGTTGGCAAAAAAGCTATTTCTTAGCCTGAGGGGCACTCAGGGGAATACCTCACTTTAAATCTAAAGAAACAACATCGATATCAACATCTGAGGCATCTTCTCCTCCAAACCCCATCTACACCTTACCTATCACTCACATTCTCATTCCCTTTTCTCTGTCAACTTCGGCTTTTATTCCCCCCGTTCTTTTTTCTTACTGTTCAACGTTTACATTAAGCAATTAAAAAAAAAAAGACATTTGACTCCATCCAACTCCATCTATCATCACATCATAATTATTTATTTTCTGACTCCTGTTAACATTAAATTAGCTATTTAAAATGCATGTAAAACCAACATAAACAACACAGAGGGATATTGTATACCGGGGCTTCCTTGACCGATGGATAACTCAGCATTTACTCACAAACTCTCTTCTTCCTGCCGTCACCCTGCTGTCAACATTCACACGCTGAAGACCCCGGCATGTTTTCCCCAGGAAAAGCAGTCTGGGTTAACGTGCTGACCTTTCCTTGACTGGCATTGACCTCTCAGGGATACCAACCACTTGCCTTCCTGCCCCTGAGCTAGGGCAAGTAGTGCCAGTGACATGTGACCTTCAGAGCTCTGAGAGAGGTGGGAAAGGCCAACAGCTCCATCGTACCTCAGACTAAGAAGAAATTCTGCTGTGCCAATAAGAAGCTGCCATTCACTGATCAGATTTCTCCAAAGCGCCCAGGATGCCTATGAATCCACAAGGACACAAGTATTAGCACTGTTTAAGAGAGTTTATTTACAGGGATATAGCCTGTTGCAAAGATGAAAAAATTGAAATTTTTAAACATTTAAATCCATATTACACATTTAACTATTCTTACTGTGAAGTATTTTATAGTTTAAATAAAGCAAGGCGTCTATATTAATGTTAGTGTTTGGTAAAAGAGTTAAGCCAAATCATTAGACATATTTTAGGAAAAACATACATTTTAAATAAATAGGTGGTAATTAATAGGTTTCACTAGTGCATGAGGATACATTTTGGTGTCTGGACCTATCGTCCAAGAATTTGTTACAGATTTATGTGATGATTTTCAAGCCAGAGTCTAGGAAACATCTGGCAGTAGCGTTAGTTAAAATTTATGAATGCCACCATAATAGAGTCATGGCTAATTAAGTCTGAAAATGCAATGGCAGAAGAGACAACCAAACATAAATTAAAGGATAAATGGTTGCTTATGTAACACCCTCGGCAGCAACCTCATTTCCCCTCCCGTTTGTTCCAATCACTTAATATTCAGCAACACCATTATACAAATCACTGGCCCTATCGCCTGTTATCATTAGCACCTGTTTCTCACTGGTTCATGTCTTAAGTTAGATGCTTGAATGGTTCATAGGTCACTGTGTAGCTTAGCAAACAAAATAAACATAACCCTAAAATTGCTCAGGTACAGAGACTAAACTGAAACGAGAACCACAAACTTGCCAAAAACAACGATGGCTAATAAAGTGCTTCAGGAATAATAAAGGTATTCATTGCTCTGATCGTTTATCACAGTTTTAAAACAAATTATTATTATTATTATTATTATTATTATTATTATTAATCTGTTCATCAGGGAACAGTCCAGGACTTCATGTTAAGTAAAATACAGTTAAAATACAGTTATTTATGGTTATACCATCTGGTATCACCCAAATGAGGGGAGGGTACCTATTTGAGTTTGGTTCCTCTCATGGTTTGTTCCTCATGTTGTCTCCGGGAGTTCGCTCCTTAGGGACAAATTGATAAAGCTACCATTGTCTGCTTTTTCAGTTGTTTGATTTTGCCATTCAGTCCAACATAATGTAAATTTTAAATAACAGCTTATCTTTGATTATTGGCTTCAGCAGAAATAATTATATTCATATTCACACACACACGCACACACACCCACACACACACACACACACACACACACACACACAAACACACACACAAACTCTTTTGCCTTTCTCTGCTGTGATGATGTACACATGTCATGCACTGCACCTGGGCAAGCCTGATGCCCCAGATGACCATATGGATGAGCCAGAAAACATACACACACACACACACACACACACACACACACACACACCTGGACACAAACATTCATTAACACACAAATGTGCACAAATGTAAATGGAAGCACCTGGGGATGAGAGTGAGAGAGAACACTAACACGCACCTGGACGTTTACTAACCCACAACGGCCATGTGGACAAGAGGGAAAGAGAACACCTGGGGTATTCTGGGTAATCATAGAGAGAGAAAGAGAGACAGACAGAAAGAAAGAAAAAAGAAAGAAAGAAAGAAAGAAACAGAGATTAGATGGTGGTGGAGCTGAGATATAAATAAATAAATAAATAACTTATATATATATACATACATACATACATACACACACACATGCACACACAATATACACACAAAGTACTGACATTTTAAAATACACAGTTCTGCAGTTCTCTGTGCAGGGGTTGAACCTAGAGAGGATATTCATAAAGAGCTAATCTAGAGCAAAGTCTGTTGGTAATAAGACTCCCATCATCCTCGTCTTCATCTGCATTTTGGCTCTGTCATTTCCAGCCTTTAATGGTGTCATATCTTTCTTTTATTTGACCATTATCCCGTCTGCATTTCTTAAAAGCTCACCTGTGGGCCGGTGTTACGTCGTTCTGCCTTGTGAAATATCTCTTTCATGTGTTTTATTTGATTACTTTAATCTTTTATTTTCCGACGCAGTACTTTAGTGCTCTAAAAGAGAGGCAGATGCCTTCCTAAAAGGTGATTATTGTCAAGGGCCCGCTCCCTCGCCAACACCTGTTCCATGGCAATTTACTTGTTTACTGACGAACTCAGAAGGTGATAATTTATCCCAGCCTGTTCTTTGTTCCCTGTCCATGCTCCCACTGTTCTGTACAGCAGCACAACCTGGCTCACATTTGTGTGTGTGCATGTGTGTGTGTGTGTGTGTGTGTGTGTGTGTGGGAAGAGAAAAAGCGAGACAGAGTGTATGTATACTGTATGTACTCTACTTGTATATAAAAAAATTATTTTTCGAAAATGGATGTATGCATAATGTATGTATTGTATATTCTATACACATTTACAATACTGTACATAGAAATCATCATAAATTAATGTTTGTGTAAGCTATATGATTTTGCATACAGTATGACTGGGAATATGACAGTATGACTGGGATTTTGTATTGTTATAATTGTTAAAAAAGACATTTAATCCATTTTCATGGATCAATTTTGACAGCTCAAGCTTTTCACTTCAACACTAGGAATCTGTCAGTCCTTTTGACTTTGCACAAACCTCCTACAAAGTCAACAAAACATTTACAAACTGCTATAATTCATCTTAAGTTAACATAAGAAGCACTTACACAGTGCTGCATTCAGTCATTTAAATTTTGGAGCATGTTTGGATTTTTTACTGCAATTATTTTCCATGATCTCAAGATTGTACTGTTTTGGGATGATGGGAAATGCCCGGCACAAATCATAAAAATAAAGCATGGGCAACCAGTTTGATCTGATTTATCAGGGGAACATACACTCATAAATCAGAGGACGAATATCACAAACAATACCACATTAACATTGATTATCAGTTATATATGTTAGGAAACCGGTGACAGGATGATGAGCACCCAAGGCCCTGGTCAACCATCAGCCAGTGTACTGTAGCACACAAATTGCCAAACAAAAGTCGGACCAGCACTCCTAGTGCACCCCAGCCTGCTGTGTAGATGGGGCCCAGAAGGCAAAAACACAAAACTGCTGACCCGGCTTCAAAATTTCCCCAGAACTCAATCTGGTTGAGCACCCATGGGATTCATCAGACAAACAAGTCAGATCCATGAAGGCCCTACCCAGAAACCCACAATAGCCAAATAATCTGCTGTCAATGTCCTGGTGCGAGACACTCCGGCATATGCCCAAGAGGTCTTGTGGAATCATACCCCAAGGGTCTAGACTTGCACAAGGGGAAGTTCTACAATACTGGGCATACTGTAACTGGTTTTGCATTTAAATGTTATGGCTGATTGATAAAATAGTGCATGTGAAAAGTCACCCCCCCCCCCCCCGGCCAAAAAAAGGTTTTTCCTTCTTTCTTTCTTCCTTTCTTTCTTTCTTTCTTTCTTTTTAACTATTTATACCTTAAGTCACATATTGTATATAAATATCCACATGTAAGACCTGCCATGTCATTCAGTCATAAATAAAAGTAAATACCTTTAGTGATATGTTTGAGTGAACAGCCTGTATGTATTAATTAGACTTCATCAGGGATCTTTGCAGCATCTGCAACTGCCTTTAATCTCTTATGATTCAGGGCTGACTTATACAAACTGCTAATCGTAATACTAACTGCTGGCACTTGCATCTGCCCGCTCCTCTGTGTCCCTCTTTCTCAACAACAACAACAACAACAACAAAAAATAGTTGCCCTTTGCAGAGTGGTGTGGAAGTCCATCTCTCTCTGGGTGATGGGGTATTAAAAGCACCCGAGCCTGGCATGTCTGAATCGGCAGTTTGGGCTTTCACGTTGGATGACTTTTTCCACTTGTGTGCATTTTTTACAGACTTGATTTTGCCACAGGAGATGGGACTTTTCTGCCAGTCTTGCTACAAACGCAGGGGTCCTATTGGGCCTATAGGTGAACGACAGAGTGACCAGAACAGTTGTGTTGAGTAGATGGATCATCAGTGTGCCATCCTGGAGTGGTTGTATAGTTACACCAGCTCTGGTAATTTGTTCCTATATGCAGATGGGGAGTTATGTGTACTAATGGGAGATGTGTTTGTGGTTTTGGAAGGTGGACAGTGAATTAAAAAGTCTGTATTTCCCCTTATCCTTGCAAAACAAGGCAATGTAAAGTTAAGGTTACCTCGTGACCTCTTAAACGAAGCGGTCCGTCACTACACCCAGCTGCTCAGGCATCCCCTTAAGTGCTAATGCATTAAGGCTTACTTTGATATTGTGGAGTAATAAACCTTTTCTACTTGAGCTAGGAAAATACCCGATACCATAATCTGTTGGTATGTTCTCGTTTTATTCACTTTTATGTTGGAGAAGTGATTGCTTGTGCAAACTGTAATGCTATTATATGCTTTCATTGCATGTGTGTGGGAGATGTAGATGCATCAGACTGAAAACAGATCTTACTGGCTGTTCCTTCTCTAAAGCAAAAATGCAATTATTCTTTATTTTGGACCAGAGTTATATTTTACATCATAAAGAAGTGTCAAATCCATCTGAGGTCCACGGGCTGATCGGCATTACATGTATGTAACAGATACCGAATGGCAATTCATGCTCTAGACATTTGTGATTTATCATGCAACCCACTTTGCTTCATGAGTGTGAATCTGATAGGGTAAAATTGCGTAACTTATTCCAGTAACCGGAGCAAATGAAGATTTGCAATTTTAAGTTGAGAAAATGGTTTATAATGCTCCAGCTTATGAAATAAAGATGAGGGTTGATTTAACCTTATCTATATTTGGACTCCTCATTTGGTTTAGTTTAAGGTTAAGTGGTAATTTAAGTAGGAATGTAGTGAAGCTCTCATCTACACAGCGCTGTTACTACACAGAGAGATCTGGCACAGCTTCGAGAGCCACAGAGCAGCCTTAAACTGCCACGACTTCCACTTTTGTTATTAATCCAATAAGTGAAGTTTAGGTGCTAAAAGAGGGCCAGGTGTGCATGTGTGTGGCGGTGTGGCCTTAGGGACGCGGTGTGTCATGTAACTGTGTGTGTGTGCGTGAGTATGTGTATGCATCAGGTGGGCTTGAACTGCCTCATTTGACACAGCCAGCATGTGTTCTGGACGTGTCGTAACCTGAGCAGCAGGACTGTGCTGCCTAATGATGAAAAACTGGCGTCTGCCACCTAAATTATCATCATCAGCTTACCCTTCGTACACCCCCTCATCACTGCTGCACCTCCACCATCTCCATACACTCCCTACTGTCACACACCAAGAACAACGAGTAACACTCTCACACCATGGCAGCGTCTGAATAGTCAGAAAACGCAAGAGCCGCGATGTGGCGAGCATCCTGGGAGTGACTGAAAGATATTGGGTTTCCTTGCCGTGATGAAAGGTAGAAATGTTTACTCTTTTAATTGCACTTTCAACAACGTAAACATGGACACATCTTTTTTTTATGGCCCATAATCCATAAACCAATAGGCAGCAAAGTGAAATTCTGTTATATGAAACTTTCAGTTTGGTTATTTTAAAGAAGTGTTTTCACTTTCTTATTTGTCACCTTAAATATGATTTGGGTAAAATTTAAATCAAATGGTTAAAAGGCAGAAACTGAGATTTGATTGATGACATGATCATTTTACTCATTGATTAATCATGATCAGCTTACTCTCTTTTACAAAAAACTCTGCCCTCAGAACATACAGTGGTTTAACTAGATTAAACTAAAGGTGGACAAAAGCGGTGGCACGGTGGCTTAGTGATTAGCACTGCCGCCTTGCACCTCCAGAGTCCGGGATCGATTCATGCCTTGGGGTCTGAGTGCCTGAGTTTCCATGTTCTCCCCATGCTTGGTGGGTTTCCTCCAGGTACTCCGGTTTCCACGCACATTTCAAGGACATGCAAATTAGGCTGGTTAATGTTACCAAAATGCTTGTAGTGTGTGAATGAGTATGTGAGTCGTGTGTGTGTGCCCGGTGATGAATTGGCACCCCATCCAGGGTGTACCTTGCCTTGTACCCTACCAAGTCTCCTGGGATAGGCTCCGTTCCCCCACAACCCTGTATACAGAATCAAGTGGTATAAACAATGATTGAGTGAGCGAGCTGACAAGGAGTTAATAAAAATAAAAATAAACATTCTTATTATTATTATTATTATTATTATTTAATAATTTTGTAAACATTAATTTATGTTATTGGTAATGGTAAGAAGCACTATTTAAAAACTGCTTTTATTTCTCTATATAATCCAATAATGCACTTATCCCAGCATTTACTGTAACTAGTGCTTGGGTACCATCAAGGTAGACATTTTTCTCAGTACACTGGGACCTTGATCAGCCTATTTAATCTTTAAAATGCTGGCCTCCCAGGAACTACTTTAATGGCCCACACATGTGGAAATGGCTTAAAGTGAGGTCAGGACTGCAGGATGTGACCATAACTTTCAGCAGAATTCCGGTAATGTGCAAGTAGTATTTGTAAGTGATTTTGTGTACAGTTCCCATAGACAAATATGTCCATTCTGCATGTTAGCGACAAGTTACCCATTGATTTTCAAGTATTAGGCATTCGCAAAACAACTGCAGTTGGCTTCAAGCCACCTTGGCTGGGATGGTCATTCATTGAGGTATGGCCTTCTTTAAAATGTTTGCACTATTCAAATGTCTTACTGTGGCTGAGTCTCATCACCATACTGTGCTTGAAATTTTCTGTAAAAACTTCAATTAGTTTTTACCCCTTTAGTGTGACTAGCATATACTATAACTTGCATGATAACTTGAACTACCTCACAGATCTTTCTAATTGATTTTATAGATTTACATATTACTTGCATGACATCTATCTATCTATCTATCTATCTATCTATCTATCTATCTATCTATCTATCTATCTATCTATCTATCTATCTATCTATCTATCTATCTATCTATCTATCTATCTATCTATCTATCCACCGTAAATGTCATATGGATGCAGTGATTTTGGAAGACAGACAGAGGTGATGGTACAATGTGTGCCATGCTGGCTTGCGTCTTCACCCGCCCTGAGAAATAATAAATAATGGCCCCGTTTTGTTCTCGGCTGTGGCCTGCAGCCTGTGCCATAAGACATTAGAGGCAATTTGCAGTCAACACGCAGACCTGCTTCATCTAAAATATTATCAATGAGCTTGTCAAACCTAGCCCTAACCTCCTTTTGTTATTTTCAGCAGTAGCCTCAGTAGGATCGGTGGGCTCAATCCGGCCTCATACCCCTGGTTCCCCTGTAGACTAGCAACAGGATGTCATACACCTGTTTTGCTTAAGGCTGGCACGCTGTGCGCCCTCTGTCTGCACTGGCATTGGCCCGTATGCTCACCCGGCTGGCCGTATATGTCAGGATGTGAAATGATGGTTGTTGTAGGTGCAGCTGTTGCATAAGAAGAGTGCCAGGGGCTCAAGCTTCCCACCGTGAGCTTTAATTTGCTCCCTCTCTCTCTCTCTCTGTCTCTCTCGGCCCCTCACCTTCTCTAGGCCTCTGCAGATGTAGCAAGGCCAGTGCCCTCACACAGATGGGTCTCTGCCCAAGGCACTTTGTGTGTTTGTGTGCGTGTGTGTGGGGGACAAAGACCAGGATCTGAAAGATGCCTACTCTACTGCATCATCTAGCTTCTGGCAGTGGGAATTCCTGTCTTTTTTTTTTTTTTTTTTGCTGTGGCACATTCTGTAACATTCTCTGGACTGTACAGTATAAATATTGACAGCGCTGAGAAGACATACTAACTGAATTATTAAAATATGTCTGAATCCCTAACACAAAACAAGGTGATATTTTATCCTATTGGCCTGATAATTCTTAATGCTATTCAAATCCTATTGTCATATGCATATAAGCATAATAAGCTATCTCTCTAACTATTTTATTAGATGGTACGTTTTTGTCAGTATTAGCTTCTGTTAAATAAATATAAAACTAAAATACAAACTTAAATAAAACATAATAATAAAACTTATTTATGAAAATCCTATCCATGTGGTCCTGTTATATAGTTAGCTTAACATTTTAGTTTAATAGCTGTTAAACTAAACACCTGCTATCTAATTAGCTTAGCTAAAATTTCTGCTATATTTTATCATGTTTAGCATTCACTACATGGAATGCAAATTGATATTCAGATCTGGGGATCCGTCTTATGTCTACTAAAATATTCTCAATTGTACTTCTCTGATAGCTGTTAAACTATCTAGCTACCCTAGATAAAAGGTTGGTTGTTGTATACACTGCTATACCATGAAAAAAAAAAGGCTAATATTGTGTAGGTCCCCTTTATGCTACCAAAACAACTTTGCCATGTTCTTCAAATTACTCCTGAACAATTTTTGGCAGTGTGACAGGACCATTATTCTGCCATTAAATAATTATGCTAGCATAAAGGGGTGTACATGGTCTATAGCAATATTTAGATAGGAGGAACATTTTCAAGTAATGTTAATACGAACGCCAGGACTCAAGGTTTGCACACAGAACATTACCCATCACATCATCACACTGCATTCATTAGCTTACCTTTTCCTTATAATGCATCCTGGTGCAATCTCTTCCCTCATCCTAGTTCTTATGTTCGCAAACACTTTCTGTGGTGGACTGGCATCGGGATGGGCACTGTGCCCAGTCTGTGGCTACTGAGAGCAATTTGTGCTACAGTAGTTCTTTTGTGGGATCAGCCCAGATGAGCTAGCTGTCACTCCCAGTGCACATCAGTGCGCCTTAGGCATCCATGACTCTGTCAGTAGTTTACTGGTTGTAGGTACGAACCTCAACATACCGACAACAACCTACAAGACCACATATTTTAAAGATGCTCCACCCCAGTTGTCTAACCACCACAATTTGACAATTGTTCGACAAGTAGTTTACAGTAGGTTTTTACACTTGCCCATTTGTCCTGCTTTCAACACATCAACTTCAAAAACTGTTTACCTGCTTTATAATGTATCCTTCCCCATGACACATACCACTATAATAAGGTAATGAATGTTATTGTGTCAGTGTCGGTAGTCTGTGTGTTACCTGTCATTGGTGTTTACGTATGATTTATCATGGCTTGGTTTATTATCTCATGTTCAGGTTCAGATAAATAAAAGACTAATTGAACTCAGATAGAAAAATCTGACATGTGTCTTTACTTTTCTTTATGTGTCAGCTACCTTATGCATTAACTAGCTGGTTATTCATAATAGCTCTGGATTCTAAAATCTTAATAACACTTCTCTTAGCATTCATTAATACCCAGAAGTCAAACATTTTTGGATCTGCAGCCCTTTAAGAGGTAAAATAATTCCACAGACCCCCTTAGCACTAACTCACTTTATGAACATAATCCAAATGTTGTAAGACTCAGTTCATTATTTAAATTTGGGGAAAAATAGCATTGCTATTTACTGAATACATGGTGTTTTTTCTATTGCTGAAATTGATATTGTTTTTAGGCATATTGGTTTGTTTAAATAAATTGAGTTTAAATGATCAGTTAAATAGGCTAATATCTACCCTAAATATGCAATCATAAATATAAAAATCACAAGACATGTTTTTCCCCTATTGTGTTAAAGGTTTGAACTTGGTTGCAGGGCATTTAGCATTTGTTATTCAAGTCATTTTCCAACTCTTATAAATGTTTTCATCGAGTGTGTCTCTTTTAGCCCACATCAATAGCCAGTGCTGCCATGTTCTTGGCCTAATCAGAAGGCTGGGTTGACTTGCAGGGGAGCGTTTAAGATCATGTGAATGGTGGTATACCCTTGGCGTTATTTCATTGGGGGCCCTCGACAGGAGGCCTTTTTGTAAAGTTGTCTTCCTCCCAGACAATCAATAGCTTTTGTTGTGCTCCCAGAATGCAGTGGGAGAAGCCACGTGTGCTGATGCTTGGCAGCAGGAAAGGTTTGGGCAACTCACCCACGCAAGCACTTATATCCACATCCCTTCAATTGCACTTTCTCTCTTTCTCACTCTCTTTCTCTCTCCCTCTGACACACACACACACACACACAGAGTTACACATACCATTTGGACATTCAGACAAAAGCTCAGGGTACACCAGGACACATCTGATAACATTGATAATTTGTGAATAATTTTCATTATTTATATTGTGTATTTTTAACACTTTAACATACTGCCTAACCTTTTTCTTGAATGCATTTTGAGTGACTATATCTTATTTAAAGAATGTGCCCTACTTAACCTGATTAAGCCATCTCTACCACTTGGTTGAGGTACAGTATGCTACTGTATGCTAGATGGCACTGTATAAATAGTAAATAGTATGCTATAAATAGTATGCCTTTTAAATATTAAATGACTTATTATGTTTTTTTTTTTTTTTTAATAAAGGCATGTTACAGCATTTTATACATTTGAACAAATAAAAAAATGTTAATTAAAGGATTCTTGATATTATTGCCCCAAGAAAAGAAAAAAAAAAAAAGACGTTTGGATATTAAAGAGTTCTATATAATCATCCTTTTTTGCCATTTGTTTTGTGCAACCGTCAATAGGTATATTATACTACGCAAACTTTATTTAGTTTATGACTTTATTACCATTTTCTGAAATCCTAAAGGGATCGCATGACTTACATTTACTACAAAAATACGCTATCAGGAACATGCTGTTTATTAACAAAAGGAATCAAAAGACTCTTTCTCTTTCTCGCTTTCCGCACATCACTGTCACAGCATGGCCTGTACCTATGAGTAAGATGAGCCACAGTCTATTCTCACTGCACATTTACACACCAGGCAAAAAAAAAAGGAAAACAGTTGTCACTTTTCAGGAGCAACCTCGAGTACTCTGCCTTTGATGTTAGCAACCGCCATGTGAGCTATGAAGATGCGCCATGGAAGGGAGCTGACAGATAAAACACAGAACGCTGCCACCATCACTCTCGCACCCCACGTAATGGGGTGGGGTGGGGGTGGTGTTGGGGACAAGAGAACGAGGAAGACAGCAGCCCCCTTGAATTACTGCATGTTTGTTTTCTGACATGGCAGCCGACTGAGATTTCCATACTGATCTTCCTTACAAGTGCTGACACCAAAAACAGAGAGCGAACAGACCTTTGATGAACATGTTAGCTGTGGTCGGAAATGTAACGTCACCTTGCCGTCGATGTTACAAGGAACAATGACATCCGAAAGCAAAGGAAATTGTTTTAAGGCTAAAGGTGTTGGAATAACATTTTCATTACTGTAAGTCATGCTACATTGCACAGGAATGTGAGCTGCTACAGAGAACTAGATAAACAAATGGTTTAAAAATGGTATTAAAAATGTTGACAATTGAACATTTAAATTTAATAATAAACAGAGACAGTTTTTTTTTACTACTATGTAAGTAAAGTATCGTGCTTTGAGTATTAGAAATCTTTATCTATGCAAAGCTTGTGTAGTGTGTAGATGTTCTAGAGCCATAGTGGAGTTAGTAATTCCTTTACATGTGCACAAAGCTATAAAGCCAAGCAGCTGTATTCTCTGGCCCAGTCTAGCATTAGGGTGCGCCTGCTGACTCCGTAGCTTGACGACGGGGCTAAACAGCAAAGGCGTTATTGCCCCCTGGATAGGTCATTTTGTGGCTGTAGCCAAGAGCTAAACTGAAAGAGGGCTTTTAAAGAGCGGGAACAGGTGCGACTCACCGTAGGGGTTGGATGAGGCGCAAACACCGCGGCGAGCCGCTCGTCATCGGTGAACATTCTCTCGCTGCCTCGTAATTAGGCCATGGCTTCAATGGAAACTAACTCAGGCCATATGGGCTAATGTAGCCACAATGGAGACCCCCCACACAGGTAACAGTCTGTCGACACTGAGGCCAGCTCCCAGTAAACTAAACACCACTGCTGCCAGATAACCCACCGCTTAAGACAGGCAGGAGTGTGAAAGAGAGAAAAGCACTGTGCTTTTTAAGTTTCATATACAGTTGAAGGTCAAAGTACTGAAATATTGAATTTAGAAAATAAGAAAGATATATTTGCATGTTAAAAACCTGATGGTAAAATACACAGATTTTTTGAGTTACAAGTGAACTACAAAAACATGTGGAGATGCACATCATGATGTTTTGCCCATATGTCTAAAATCCACATGCAAAATTCTCGTGACATTTTGGTAAGGTAGCGAGTTAAAAAGGAGCCCATCACAAGCGCTCATCACTATTCAATAACCTCTAAATTTTATATTTCACTAATTTGAGACAAACAATTAAAAATCTAATCTAATAATGTGGTTCTTACTGTTAATTAGATGTGTTTAGGCAGAGCAGTATAATGTAATATGTTAAAATATTATGCAAAAGACATATAATAATAATAATAATAATAATAATAATATTAATTATTATTATTATTATTATTGTGATTATTATTATTATGATTATCATAGCAATAAGTATAACAATAATAAAATTAATCATCATCATCACCATCATTATCATAAAAAATATTATTATTATTATTGTTATTATTGTTATTAACAGTAGTACTAGTAGTCATAATAGTACTAAAAGTGGAATTAGTTATGGACAGGCGAAAAAAAAAAAACTGGCAGAGGCTGTACCTCAGAGGCATAAACTATACATGGATTAATTCAAAATCTGAATCCTCACCGCCCCCCCACCAAGAAAAAAAAACAAAAAAAAAAAACAACAAAAATAACAAAACAAAAAAACCCTTAATTTTGCAGAGACTAACTGTGAATATGATCGACTTTTCCCATATAATTATCGATGGAGACTTTGATCACCTGAAACCAAATGTAATGTTCCTGTATTCTTAGCTGGCCTAATTATTAGTTTTAATCTCTCTTTGTCTTTCCCTCCCATTTACCAGATGTGTTGTAAGCAGCACTGGTTCTTTCCTGCATCTGGTATGTCACCCTGGGAAACCATCGCCCTTATCCAGATTCATGACAAAACACACAATCTGTGCTATTTTTGATGTGACTTTGGTCATCGAGACTCCTGCATCCATCTTTTGCATGTTCTCAGTTTGAGTTTATTAAGTGGAAATATTTAGACATTCAGAGCTCCATATGTCACTGAAGTTAGTGGAGGCTTTATCATTTTAAATGGTGAGGGACTCGTTGTGATAACAGCCTCAAGCCAGATGAGGTGGCTGAAAACAAAGAAGCGGGCGTCCAATCTGTCTGCATCAGGGGAAGGAATTATGAGAGCTTGTGGGAGCCAACATCTGTTGTGGCGAGAATGCGACGCAACACGACCAAATGATGTGTGCGTGTGTGTGTGTGTGTGTGTGTGTGTGTGTATGTGCGTCTGTGTGTATGTGGGAGCTCGCTAATGTGCGACTTCAAGCCCAAGCAAAGCGCCTGACAGATCCTCCGATGAGAGATACGTTGTGTTTGTTTCACAGTTTGCGTAGATCATGTCAATAAATGCTTTGGATCAAAAATGCTCTTCAAAACGCGATAATTGATTCGGTGTGAAAAAAGCGTGGGCTGATAATTACGGATGCAGGGAAAATACACGGCTGCGGAATATTTATCAGATGTCTCGGCTGATATTGCCGAGCTGTGGAGGAGTTTAATGAATTTGTCATAAGGCAGAACTCAGCCATCTGATATTAGCTAACAAGGCCTGCCATGCAGAAGAGTCCTGTTTACAACCAGAGAAGGCTGTCAGGATATTCTACTTCATGCATATTAAGACAGATTTTAATACCACTCAGTTTTAGTTTATTTAAAGGGAAGATGTACACAAGTAGCCCACTTGGGTAAGAATACAATATAATTTAATATAATATCAGATTAAGATCAAGATTTTACTAATAATTACAAATGCACTCCAGGTGATGTATAAAAAATATGCCCTATTTTATAAACATTTTATATATTACAGGTCTTAATAACATTCTTTAATTTAAATTGAGTTTTAAACCTACCGACCATTCTTCTTTTTCTTTTATATCATAATTGTAACCACATAAAACAAGGCTACATAAAATCATTAATACAAAGCCTTTCTTGTCAGTTCTGTGCTGTGAAAATTAATTCTACATCATTTGGCACTATGAAGCTTTATCACAAAAGAGTTGTAGTTCATAATTAATGCATGTGTTTTATAAACACATCCATCTGCACAGGTTTTACATCAAAATCTTCACTGGGAAAAAAAAACATTTTTTTTTCTCCCTTAAACCCAGAAATGTTAATGAGTGTTGATCTTGTTAACAAGGCATCACTTATCGAGAGAGAACGAGAGAAGGATCATTAGCCTGAAGGTGAATTATAAATTCTTCATCCAAATGACAGGCTGATAATGCTAATTCCTCATTCAAAACAACTCCCACTGTCTTTAAGGTGTAATAAAAATAATAAGATGATTGCAAATTAGTGGAATCTTGTCGTCATGTGTCATGACACAAACAAACCCCATTCCGACTCATTATCATAAAATCACTTCTGGAGCATACACACCTACATACCTACTTGCTTTTTGTTTATACAGTAATTCCTTCTTTGTGGTGGAGCTGAGAGAACTCGTGTCTCTGTCTAATTTATCAGAACGATTCATGCAAACTCAGTGACAGGTACAGTGATGCACCACTAAGCAGCATCTTCCTGGCTTTATTATTGTTTCTAGTTATGTTACTATAGAGATGCACCTCCAACCACACACACACGCGCACACATGCACACAGATTAGTGCCCGTATCTAGCCATTGTCAGTCATTTAAACAACTTGCAGCCAGCGCCTGAGGTGCTTTCATGTCTTTGAGGCCTCCTCTTACACTCCTCCATCTCTCGCTCTGACATTACTCTTCTCTGTACGGGAGACTTGCTTGCTCTCTCTCTCTCTCTCTCTCTCTCTCTCTCTCTCTCCCCCGCTCTCTCATTGCCTTATTCATCCTCCTTCTTTCATGAACAGACAGAAAATGCCTGATGCAAAGTTAGGCCTGACAACCACATAAAGAGATGCGCAGACGTTTTAGTAGGCGATTTTTAAATTCCAACTTTTTTTTTTTCCCCTCGCTGCGAGGTGGAAATAATCCTGGCGGCAGCTGTAAGTGCTGATCAAGAAGCAGTTTAAGCGAGAGAAGGCAAACCAAGACATGCTGATGGTATTGTTAAGTGAAAAATTGAAACTTTTGCTCTGCTGCACCTGCTGCATTTTGTTGTCTAGACCACGAGAGATCTCTTCTCGTGGTGAAGGAAGTGTTTGAAGATGCTTTGTGGTGGATCTCAGGTTTTACACGTATAACAAGCCAGGCATTGATAATGTACAGTATGTAGAATAAGTGGTGCGAAGCAGAATCTGTGAGAGCTGACAGATGTTACAAGTACTGGTCATGATATTCAACGGGAGGCTAAAATCTAATATTTATTAATGGCTTACTTATAAAGTTAAAACAATGGAACAATACACCATCATGTATCATAATGCAGAAATCCTAGAAAGAAATTCTGTCTATTGATTTGGATGATAAAATAAAAAATCTTTGCTTTGTTTTTTTTTTTTTTTTGCAACAGATTACAGAACTGTTGCTCTATTGTTTAAAGATATGGAGTTCGGCTCCAGATGATGCTACAGCCAACCAGGAGGCATAAGAGCGTTATAGGCTTTGCTTTTTTTTGTGAAAGGAAGGGTATGATCTTCTTACCTATGACAGAGACCCTAGACAATTGTTAGCTTCCTTAAGTTCATGTATGAGGGAGAGGACAGATAAACATGGGTTAAAAATAAGAACTGGCAACATTTATTTTTATTAGCCCACATTATAGAGGCCACACCTGGTTAAAAAGGTTGTAAACTTGAGAAGTCATTCCGTTGTAAACTAGTTGCAATAACACTTTTTGATGGACCTGGCTCTCCACTGATGATGGAAACTATAAGAGAAGTGTGTGGTGGTAAAATCATTTCCTTCTTTTCCTGCTCATGTTAAACAGGTACAAGCGGCCTGGGCACAGACACAGGAAATGCTGCCGTGGGAGGAAGTAAGAAATGCTGGTCATTCTTCGCCAGGCTGGTTTTGTCTGATGGACATCCTGCTGGAGCAAAGTCTCACGACCTCAGGTCCGGCGATAGAACAGGATAGAGAAATGACTAGTCAATTACATCTACTCACATGTAGACACACAATAACGTGATAAAAATTCAAGTGAAAAGTCTGTTAGACTGAAGAGGTACTCATAGTGGTGAGATCAATGGCATATCTCATTGTGTCCATCGCTCTGGAGTTGGGTCATTCTGAGCTCATCAGACAACATGACCCTTTTCTATTGTTTCAAAGTCCAATCTTTGTACTCACAAGCAAACTGAAGCCACTTGGCCTCATCTGGCCTCACAGCTGTTTAATCCCAATGCTGTAAATCAATGCCACATGGAGTGTATGGAAATGCTCTTACTGGTGGTTTCTACTGATGATATAAAATAAACTTGAAAATTGTAATGAAAATGTAAAAATAATCCCGGTCATACAATAGTGTGCACAAGTTTTGAGCCAACCCTGTTGTCTTCATACTGTTGGCTCTTATTTTAAGTCCAGTCCCTGTACCTGACCAGTTCTAGAGGAATGGTTTTTGTTTTGTTAAGATGAAAGGGGAAATGAGGTCGCTGCTGAGGTTGTTACATAAACCAATTTTTTTTTAATGATATCTTCAGGCACTTGGAGCC